>NW_024098127.1:180000-297500 GCF_016545835.1 Crotalus tigris | reverse complement strand
ATTGCCTGCACCTGATGTATTCTTGTCTTTGTTTAACTCACTTGGGTTTACGTCATGTCTCCGTGATTTAGAGGGAATGTATTTTTTAGTTTATTTTTACAGCATCTTTCAGAGACCTTACTGTTCCTTCCACTGTACAATGTATCTGTTGGTGTTATGTAGATGGGCCTATTCTGGTCAAATGAGGATAAGCCTAATTAGTTCGCCATATGCTCACTTTCACTTATAAATTGAAAAATCGGCTTCATGCCATTGACACATCCTCTGTTGTCATCTCCTGCTGCTCTGGATATCACTGAAGCAATCAGCTTCCTTAGCCTAGTGTACGCTCATATGCTATTGCATATGAGACACAATCTTTTTTCTTTCTCTCACGCACACACGCACAAAAACACACACACAAACTGCAAGCATGAGAGACACTCTGCTCTCCATTTTGCTTAATAAAATATTCAGAAGAGCAACAGAGAGAGAGAGAGAGAGAGAGAGAGAGAGAGAGAGAGAGAGAGAGAGAGAGAGAAAGAATTTTGCCCTGAGTAGAACTGCTTATTAGTTATGCCAAGATACCTTCTCAATTGCCTGAACTGAAAGATAAGATGAGAATCATTAAAAGGTGCATTTGCATTTGCTAGTTTTAATATATTTATTGCACTGGTCCTTCTGCTTTTTCCATGAAAGAAAGAGGCCAGCATACCCGCAGGGTCATCAATTAGGATGAAAAAAACAAACAAACCCAGTACATCAACATCTTAAACAGAAAGCACAGAAGTAGCTTTATTAGGCTGGTTATTGGAGATTTTACCGGGTCATTTCTAGATGTGATAACACTCAAAGGTTTGCTTGGAGTTTTTTTTTTGTCTGTTCTTCCCTTCCAGGGCCCTGGAGAATAGTTCCTCACTGAAATGATTTCTAGTTCCTGAGCCTTCAAATCAAACTTTCAAAGCCAGGGGTCCCCAACCCCCGGTCCATGGACCAGTACTGGGCTGCAGCATGCCAGCAACCGGTCCCCACAAACAAGCCAAGCCCCATCCGCGGGATGCAGGCAGCACATAAAACCATGTACCTTCCAGTCCGCAGAAAAACCTCTCTCCACGAAACCGATCCTTGGTGCCCAAAAGATTGGGGACCTCTGTTCAAAGCAGCTGCAAGCCTGGCTAAAAAGAATTAAATTGCTGCCCTCTGTAAACCCACCTTCTTAACTGAAGGGAAGATGCAAAGCCACCCTTCTCTTTCAAAGACTTGCTGTTAAGGTCAAAAGCCAGGAATAGCGGCGAGATGAGAATTCCTCCACATAATAAGCTTCATTGGAAAACAACAGCAAAACTATCCTTGCTGTGATTTCAATTACGGTGCAGCTGGGGCAGAAGAAAATCCAGATGAAAACAGGGAACAAAATATGTTCTAAAATTCTCCACCAAATGTTGGGGCAGTAACTATGGTTTTTTTGGGGGGGGAGGTTCCTAGGAAAAGGAAAGTTTTTCCAAAGATTTTTTTATTATTATTATTCTTAATGTCATTACAGAAAATGCCCAGCAGGAATTTCTTTCTTGAGGTTGCACTGAAGGGTTGTTGTTCATCCATCAATTTCGATGAAGACCTTGACATCTTGCGGATTATGTGTCCGTAGGTGGCTGATAAGACCGATGTTATCACAGAATGTTCTGCCACATACTGAACAAAGAAATGTAGACACTGTTACTTCAGCATTTACAGCTCTGGCTTTGCGGAGTGCTCACTTCTCTTGTGCCAAGATTGTCCTTCTGTGTTCATATGTCTGGCAACCCTGGTACACCAAGGTGTGCCATGTCAGTTGATCATGTGCCAGAAGTCCCCAAGAGATGGTGTTAATATCCAGGGGCTTGAGAGAGGCTTTCAACGTGTCTTTGTATCGCTTCTTTTGTCCCCCGTGCGATCGCTTTCCTTGAAACAGCTCACCATAGAAGAGCTGTTTAGGGATGCGATGATCTGGCATCCATACAACATGGCCTGCCCAGTGCATCTGGGCTTTCATCAACAGAGTGTAAACTGATGATAGGCCTGCTCTGGAGAGGACATCTGTGTCTGGTATCTTATCCTGCCACTGAAGGGTAGGATGTCTGGAAATCCCAGATAGATTGAAATGAGACTTGTGCCCCAAGAAGCAGAATATTCATCTTTAGCACGCTAATAAAATCTGCAAGAATGTTGACCTCTGTTCAAGTCCATTTCTCCAAAATTCTTCTTCTACTTGGAACTCATCTGCAATGGAGTTTTTCACCGCATTGTGTGAAAACTGGTACCAAAAAAAAGCTGTTTTTCCTCTATGGTTTTTTTTTTCTTTTAATCATCCTGGCAGTTATTAACATAGGGGGCTTTAAGGAACTCAGTACTTTGCCAAAATAGATTGCCTAGACAGTAGTAAAAGAGATATTTTTTTTTCCATATCTCTCTGCCTTCTAAGGTGGGTTTTGAATTCTTAAAATAAACCACTTTCTCTTGCAAGCAACTGGAAGAAACTAAATAGAGAAACAGAGACTTTGGAGGTCATCCAAAATAAGTAAGAGAAATAGAGAGGAAATTTTTGATGATGTAACATATGGACGAAAGATCTTGTTATTGGATTATGGATCACCCAATTACCATGCAGCTTCCTTAATATTTGGATTTTTATAAAATTGGAAAATTAATAAAACTTGTTTTTTTTAAAGAATGGGGACCATGAGAATCAAGGACGATTCACCAGGTGCCTGGCTCAGTTCAGAGACATTTTCTCATAACAATATAATTGCACCTAATTGGGCAATGTGACCTGTTCATGGATGGGAGGGGAAATTCTATTCTTTTACTACAGGGGTATGATGACCCAGGGTCCTGAATGGAGGCAAAGAACTTAGCTGGTCAGAATAATTGTCTTTGTAAGCACTGCCAACGTTCACCCAACAGCCTCCACATATGCTGGCACAAGTTCAATAAAACAGTCAATGGAGTTAAACAGTTCTTTAAAGTAAAACAGATAACAAAGTATGATCTTTTCCACGCCCAGCTTGCCTGTAAACTACAAACTGCAAAACTGAGGACAGCAAGGAGAACTCAGCAGGAAACAAACTTGATCCAAAATACAAAGAGTCCAGGTACAAGAGCTCACATCACAAGAGTTCACGTTTGTTCCCGGCAAATGCCCCACCCCACAGCGTCTCCTTAAATACCTACTCCCCAGGTGTGCCTTGTGGAGTGGGGCGTGACGCTCTCCTCCCGAGCAAGTGAGCCTGCCTCCGTTGTTCCCTCCTCCTCTCTGCTCTCCTTGCTCTGGGATCTGGTAGGGAGGGGCCTTGCTCCTCGTCCGAGCTCTGCCTTCCCTGTTCCAAACTTGAAGGGCCCTGGCCTGCTTCAGCCTCTTCCTCCCCACAGCCCTCCGCAGCCACAGACACCCCTTCCTGGGCCTCAACAGGGAACTCCATGTCATCCTCAGAGTCAGGCTCCGACAGAGGCATGACAATGGGTTTGGGCTGGGGTTTGTTAGAGTTGGTTTTGTTTTCATATGTGTGGAAATGATGTATTCAATAAAGTTTTACATTAAGAGATCGGGATATCTCAAAGATGTTTGCTTGGTTAGATTTGACAGTCAGAACCTTGACATAGTGGTGGAAACCAAGGCTGGTTTCTCTGGTCAGTATTTCATAATGAAATCCCAAGATGTTGGTCACTATAACCATATGCATCCCAGAACGTGACCTGTTTCTATCTCTTCTGTATCCCTTCTCTCCAAAAAGTGCAACCTTGGCTCCATCAATGAGCAACCAGGACTGGATTTCTTGACTCTGAAAGTTGATGTATGAAAACATTATTTGATATTGTTCACTTTTATTTCCCCTTGAAACTTGGAATAGTCATTCACCTGTACAGCAACCTTATGACTCACATCAGACTACATTCTAGGAAGAAATAAAAGTATTCTTCTGAATCATGTACAGGGATGATGACCGTATATTGTTCTGTGCTGTTTTTTAAAACCCATTTGGGGCATATTTGCTCTATCCTATACATTTTGGGAGACCCAATGGACTCCTACTGCCTCTTCCCAAACTCTTTGAATCAGCAAGAGCCTATTACATGCAGATGAAAGATACTAATATGTCATTAAGATATTTGACAGGATGCCAATTTCTCTGTGTAATTGTTTACATAAACAAGTGGATTTTTCCTGGATCTTTTTCTGGATGTCTTCTAGATTAGTGGTTCTCAACCTGTGGCTTGCAGACCCCTGGGAGCATCTCAATCAGAGCCCTATAAAGATTCATTAATTCATTCAACCATTTTGTCAGCTGTTCCAGAACTGCATGCTGTTGCTGGTTCTGCTCATTAATAAACAGACTTCCTTTCTTAAGCAGCCTCCACTTTATTCCCGGCTTGGAAATGGACCTGATTTTTCTTTCAACAGTGGACTGAGATGGTGTGCCTTCTCTGCCAGGGTACCTGATCTATAAAGCATTCTCCTGAGATTTAGATGGGTAGGAGAATGAAAGATGCCTGTACTTAAGAGCCCCTACAACTGGCAAAATTTTGGAAACCGCGCAAGTTGCTTTGTTCTGCAGACTGTCCATGCCAGTTGTCCACAGCAAAGGCTCACTTTTTACATACACCTGTAAGAAGAACAGCTTCATTGATCCCATTTTGACCTCGTGACAATTTTAAAAGAGGGTTGGTCAAATTTCTTGGGGAAGGTATCTGTCGATATCTCCTAAGTCGCGATGCCATTTTTTTGATTCAGAGGCTTTTGGATGGTGTTAACAGAGGTTCATTCTGGAAAATAATGGTCTACCCAATTCCATTAATGGAGAAATTAGCAGATTTTGTAAAGACAGATAAACATAAAATGTTATCTGCATCTATCTACACTGGCCATATTAAATTGCAGCAGCAATTTCCAACAGAAAGACAATTATGTTCCTATGTACCATCAAACTCACAAAATCAAGCTCCACTTCTTTCAGATATGCATGCATCACGATGCACATACAGAAGAGGCAGAAGTCATATTGCAAGAGGGAGGGAGGGGAAGAAAGAAAAATGGAGGGAGGGAGAGAAATGAAGGTATGGAAGAGAAGGAGAGGGAGAAAGAGAGAGAGAGAGAAAGGAAGGAAGGAAGAGAAAGAAAGAGAGAGAGAGGGAGGGGAGAAAGGAAGGTGAGAAATAAGAGGGAGGGAGGGAAGGAAGGAAAATAGGGAGGCAGGGAGGAAAAGGAAGGTATGGAAGAGGGGGGAGAGAGGGAGAGAGGGAAAGAAAGAAAGAAAGAAAGAAAGAAAAGAAGGAAGGGGAAGAAAGAAAGAAAGAAAGAAAGAAAGAAAGAAAGAAAGAAAGAAAGAAAGGAAGGAAGGGAAAGAAAGAAAGAAAGAAAGAAAGAAAGAAAGAAAGAAAGAAAGAAAGAAAGAAGGAAGGAAAGAAAGAAAGAAAGAAGCCAGGAGGGAGGAAGGAAGGAAGGAAGGAAGGAAGGAAGGAAGGAAGGAAGGAAGGAAGGAAGGAAGGAAGGAAGGAAGGTGACAGATATGAGGGAGCGAAGGAAGGAAAACAGGGAGGGAGAGAGGAATGTAAAATCAGAAGCATAAATTTAGCTGAATATAAATATTCGAGGATGCACATGCGGATTTTTAAGAGCAAAGCATCTCTGTAAAGATGAATAAATCTGCCTACTTTGCTTTCTCTGACCTTTTGAAGATTCCTTCAGAATCTTTCCTTCACATTTCTGAGGACATGGACAAGTTTGCTAAGCTTGTATTATAAGACAACTATAACAACAAAAAAACTGAACAATGTTCTCATCAGTCCCTAATTGGCTTCAGAAAATCATTCAAAGAAACCATAACTCTCAGTTCTTATAGGCTTGTTGTTGTTGTTGTTTTGTTTTTCAGAAGCATCTGATTCGATACAGTACTTTGAGAAAGAAGTTGCTACGGTAGACTTGCTTAGATCCAACAGAAGTCTTGCGTTTTTATAATATTTTGCCCCCGACCATCACAGCCCAGTGGATAGATGGACGAATGGATGAATAAGTAGAGTTATAATTTAAATGGACATCTCTGCCTCTTGTTAAAAAAAAATAAATCATATTAATTTCTTCTTGCCACTTTAATTGCTACCGAGCCAAGTTGCACGATGTTATTTTTGTGCAATAAATGTCATTTTGCATTAGGACAACCAAAGATTGTGCAAAGGATCAATGAATGCTAATCTCATCGGAGCAGAGAACTGTTAAGATTGTCGTAAGTTGTTTAGAGCTATTGCTTTATTGAAAAATTCAACATATCTCAAAATGTTAATGGTTCATGCCTTTTCCCTGGGTAGTTTCACATAAGCAATGCCGTCTTTCCTCATTCGCTTTAATAACAACAATAAACCCAACCTGTAGCTTTGTATTAAAATACAACTGCATTATAGAATTTTTTTCATATTTTTCTACTCTGTTTGATCTTGATTTCCAAACTTTAGCCATAAAATAGCTTTTTAAAAAATAAAATAAAATAATAAAATAATAAATAAAATAAAATAATAAAATAAAATAATAAAATAAAAAATAAAATAAAATAATAAAAAATAAAATAAAATAAAATAATAAAATAAAATAATAAAATAAAATAAAATAATGAAATAAAATAAAATAAAATGTAAAGTAAAGTAAAATGAAATGAAATATAAAATAAAATAATAATAAAATAAAATAATAAAATAAAATGTAAAGTAAAGTAAAATGAAATGAAATGAAATGAAAAATAATAAAATAAAATAAAACAAAATAAAATAAAATAAAATAATAAAATAAAATAAAATAAATAAAATAAAGAGTAAAAAGTAAAGTAAAATGAAATGAAATGAAATGAAATATAAAATAAAATAATAGAATAAAACAAAACAAAACAAAATAATAACAAAAAGTAAAGTAAAATAAAATAAAATAAAAATAAAATAATAAAATAAAATAAAAAGTAAAAAGTAAAGTAAAGTGAAATGAAATAAAATAAAAAATAAAATAATAAATAAAATAAAATAAAGCTATGTTTCTGCAATAATTACCACACAGAACCTCTGTCCTAAATTCTCTTACTCTCTGTAATAAAAGCTTCCATACCTTCTTGAGTTTTTTCTGCCTAACTTGAGATAGTCAGCATATTATACCCATGTGTGTCATTCTGGTTCCCTCATATATTGTTCTAGCTGGCATATAACTGTTCTGATCTCCAGGGATAATTAGGACTTAATTGGGACATTTCATTTATTTATTTTCCACATCTCTGAATCTCCCAATTCACAATCATTTCAACTTGGATGGCAATGTTGAGCTACCTTCAAGGTGGTTTGTATCTTCTTTTAATTAATAATATTTATTATTATTAATAATAATCTTTCTAGCTTTCAGGGTTCCTCCCATCTCTGTCTGCATGGATGTTAAAAAGATCAAGGTAGTCCTCAGTATGGAACAGACAATTCAATATTTGTGTCACCAATTTGATGTTGTGGTTCCGGCTAATGAAACATTCCAAAGAACTTCCAGGCATTTATTTTCCTAAAAGTCTTTTATTGTTACAAAATGTCGGCACAGGCACAATGGAGGGATGCTAGGATCTAAGTTCTCTTCCTCTAAGCAGTTAAATTATCAGCATGTTCCCTCCCTAAATTAGCCATCATATCTCACATTACCCAATTAGTGTGAAGGTCAAATGTTTTCTTCCTCTTTCTTTCCCAGGCTTTACCCCCAACCCCCCTTCTGCTCTGTATTAACCCCATATTTACCAGACAATTCTACATATTGTCAAAAGCAAGAATATACAATATTTGCAGTGTTGACATTCCATTTGCCGAGTGTCCAGGTACAATGTTTGCCACTTTTTATGGATGATCTTCATCTGCAGGAGCAAGAAACCGATGGCTTCCAGATCTTGATGATCTGTTAACTTCATTCCTTAGTACAGGTGGTTCTCAACTTACAACAGTCCATTTAGTGACCAATCAAAGTTACAACAGTTGTTACAGTTACAACTGTTCAATTGTTCTCACTGTCAGGGAATTTCTCCTTAGTTCTAGGTTGATTCTCTCCTTGATTAGTTTCCATCCATTGCTTCTTCTCCTGCCTTCAGGCGCTTTAGATAATAGCTTGACTCCCTCTTCTTTGGGGCAGCCCCTGAGATATTGGAACTCTGCTATCATGTCCCCCCTGGTCCTTCTCTTCATTAAACTAGACATACCCAATTCCAGCAACCGTTCCTTATATGTTTTAGTGTCCCACAAAGTTGTAATTGATCCACCTAGAAGCTATTCTGTCACACATTGGAAGCATGATAGGATGTGTCAATAGAAAGAACCCAGTATTTTATATATATATATATTTGGAGAGGATTCAAATAACGGTTACAGTAAAAATCAGTTAATAGACTAAGGTTTATAGCTGCTGCTTGCGTAACTTTCAGTCTGCATGTAAATTAACTTTTATCTTCTCTTGGCCAAAATTCCAATAAGCTATAATAAAAAGGAAAGGTCATATGTAGATATTAGAGTTCTTGAAATGGAAGCAGAAAATATAATGATTTGTATAAAAGAGACACAGTGGACTATTTGATTTGGCTAAATTATAGCAGTATGAAACTCGGGCAGGTTATATCTGTTAAGAATATGGGAAAGCATAATTTGATTTTAAAAGATTCATTTCCTCTACAGAAAACAATAAACTGTAAGGTAAATAATGCATTTTCATTACTGGAGGGGGGGGACCCTTCATTTTCTCCCCTAAAAAATGCCTAGTGTAAAATCCTAAGTAACATAATTAGTTTATGCTTTCCAAAGTCACATCTCAAAGCATTTTACAAATAAACTAAAATATCTTTGGAAATAGAATAGTTTAAACCATCAATCTGATTATGAGAAGGAAATTACTAATTAAATGACTACTAAGACTAATTATAAGATAAAACGGTTTGCTGAGATAAAACTGTATGGCCAGATAGATTAAATGATATTGGTATAAATTAGTTTTACCAGTGTTGTTATTTTGTTCCGGGCTCATATTTTATTTTTTTTTAGTTTTGTATTTCTAATTTCCCTTCTGTGCACTAATAATGTGAAATAATTTGCAACCCTGTTGCTGTTAAAATCGTTGAATTATTCAGCTGTTGGATAGTTTAAACTGTCGCCTATCAAACTCAAGTTCACGTATCAAAAAGGCTTAGGCTGGATGACATTCAACCTCTCAAAGGAGCCCCAAATTTTTGTTGCTCAGCGAGATACTTGCTGAGTTTTTCCCCATTCTACGACCTTGCCTGCCACCGTGGTTAAGTGAATCACTGCAATTCTTAAATGAGTAACATGGTTCTTAAATGAATCTGGCTAACCCCACTGACTTTGCTTGTCAGAATGTCACAAAAGGGGATTGCGTGGCCCAGTGGTGGGATTCAAATAGGTGAACAACTGGTTCTCTGCATGGAGGCCACTTCCGCAAGTCCATTCTGGGCCTGGGCAACAAAAAATGAGCTACCGATTCTGCCGAAGTAGTGCGAACTAGCTGAATCCCACCACTGGCCTGACCTCCTGGGACACTGCAACTGTCATAAATATGAATCAATAGTGGCAAATATCTGTGGCTCAGGTGTAGGGTGAAGGTGAAGGTTCATCTCCCAAGTTTGTGGGTTGGTTTCTGAATGTTGGATTATCAAGCTAGGTAACATCTTCAGCAGAGTTGAGGGGATGTCAGTGTTCTTCTGTTTGTAAGGGCTTCAGGTGTGGGTGTGTCAAGTGAGGGTGTGAGTCATCAAAGAGAGGCTTGTGATGGATCTAGTGATAAGGAGGTTACATCAGGTCAAGGGCATTGGGAGCTGGGACTGCTGATGGGAGAAAGGGGTATTGCACGGGATGGTTAAGGGTTTGTAGGCTGATTGTAGGTCAATGTTTGTTTGTTTGTTGATACAATTGCTTGTGGAGTGCCAGGCTTCAATGAACTCACGAATGTGGCGGATGGTAGTGTGGCTGATGATTTTAGTGTTGCTCCACTCAAACTGGTGCTGGGTGTGGTAGAGATTAAGGATTTGGGATCATGGTGTATATTGGGGGAAAAATATTTTTCTAGCACTGGCTATTGGTTAGCACTGTGCTATCACTGTGAGTGATAGCATGGCCAATGATATATATGAATCAGTCGCCAAGCATCCAAATTTTGATCAAGTGATGCTGCAACAGTCATAAGTGTGAGAAACAGTCATAACTCCCTTCTTTCAGTGCTGTTGTAACTTTGAACAGTCACTAAATGATCTGTTGTAAGTCGAAGAATACCTGTACAAGCAATAGTTTACTTTGATAGGCTCTTAAATTGTGTAAAGCTGAAACGCTAAAACTGTCCCTTTGAACTTAGATTGGAGTCCCAGCAATATAGAAAGGCAGGGCAAGTAGCAGTCAGCACTGAATGTTGTAAGCAGCCCAGAGTCACCTCGCAGTGAGATGGGTGGCAAACAAATTTAATTGATTGATTCAATAAAATTTAATTGCTTCATCTTCACTTGTGAATCCAAGGAAGTTGATAAAAGGTTGCCAGTCAAATGATTGCACAATTTCCTCAACAAAATCTATATTCTGTGCTTCACCAATGGGCAAACTGCAACTTTCAGAACTCAGATATGAATCTCCACTGCTTTATTTTTTTCGAGGCTATTGTATTGACAAGAGAAAAGGTTCTCTTGTTAAGCTGTCAGCCGAGCCATGTTTTGAAATTTTGAAAAAAAGAGCACTTTCCCTGCCTTTGTGTTCCAGCCACTTAATGCTATGCTAACCCTTATGAGCTCCGCAGACATTATTGTGGCTTCGCTCGTCACTCTCGAGCAAAATGAAGGTATAGTAAAGACCTAGAACTTCAAATCTGGTGCACACATAGAAAGAAGCACAATCTTGTTTGAGGTGCTGTGGGCAAGGATTTCATTGTGTAGCTGAATTGTGGGAAGTCAGCACACACACACACACACACACACACACACACACACACACCAGAGAAGGAAATATTTTGGGGAATATTAAAAAAAAAGACAGAATATTATATTTCCCCAAAGGAATAATGGTGTCAACGCTGCTAACATTGGATGTTCTTGTTTTGACAAAATATGAAGAGGCAGCCACTCTCTGTATTAGCTGTGTGGTACTTTTAGAGTTAAATTAGATGATGCTGGGAGGGGAGGAGAAAGAATGTGTGTGGGGATTAGTTAAGATAAGAAACCTAGTGAGCTACAGAAGAAAGGGAAACTTTGCCCTTCAAACTGATTGGAGAACATGATTTATGACAGCTAATTGGAGGAAGGAATTGTGCTTGAATATTATGTGCTCAGGGGAGGGGAATTCAGATCTTGGCATTCACCATGTTCGTGCCAAAGGGTGCTGTACTAATAAAGAGACTTTAAGATAAACAATGCCTTGAGGTTCTTTGAAGTATCCCCCTAATCGGAACCATGACAAATGGGAGAAAATCTTAAAAGGCAGAAACTTCTCCCTCTCCCCCAGACAGAAACTGAGCAGGCCTGCTCAGTAGAAATGCAGATTTGATAATCCCATTCAGAAAGACTGGGCCACCTATTCATAAGCAAAATGCCTTCAGCCATAGCTGCAGAGAAGGTTTGAGCTGATGGGATTAGGAAAACAAAGACTTCCAAGGACAGAACATGACCTTTAGGACATAATAGGATTAACCCACCACCATTAGAATACCAAAAGCTCAAGTCAAAGTACATGATACAGGAACAGGAACAGGAACCTCAAACAGGAACAACTCCAAATATCCCCCCCAAAAGGTATAAAAACCCACCCGCTCCCAGCTCCATTTTGTCAGTCACCCCAGAAACATGCTGGGTCACTAACATTTCTGGCAACTCAATAAACAGAACCTTCTTTCCTAAGCAGTCTCCATTTTGTTTATTCCCGGCTTGGACTGGACCCTGATGAAGATTTTTTTTTTCAACAGAAGTTTACCAAATCCAAATTTAAGATGGTAGCTCCCCTGCAAATCTCATAGGCAAAACCATCAAACTTGCGTGTACATCTGAGCTAACTTTAACAGAAATGACCTAGAATAGTAATAATAATTTGATTATTATAGCAATCTCAGAAAATGTCATTTAGCAAGTCAGAGAGATAGAAAGAGGAGAGAGGAAAAGGGGAAAAAATAATTTGTTCCCAAAGAATTATTCAATCGTATATGTCCATCAAAGAATGTAGCTGCCATTGCCCCAGATTAGAAAACAAAGCACTTTTACAGCAGTTCTGTGCTTGTTACGTCAATTAATCTATTCATAAGTTATTCTGGGTGGATTCACTTTTATAATCAGCACAGTTTTTTCCTTGGGTTGTTGCATAAAAAAAGAATTCCGGCACTAAGTCAAGTCAGCCCCAATATATCCCTAGACAATTAATTCCTTTTTATCTCAAAGTTATTTATGTTTTAAAATATGTGTGCATGTGATATGCATACACACAATATTTAAAAATTATTATGACAGGATAATCAAGTGTCTTTCCTCATTCTTGTTCCACGTTTCTTGGCAAAATTCTATGCTTTCTTCTAAATATTGTATTTTCTGGCGTATAAGACAACTTTCTAAAGTGTGGAAATCGGCACCGAAGTTGGGGGTCATCTTATACGCCGAGTCATCTTATACACCGGAAATTATGGTAGTTTCCGGGGTATAAGATGACTTTCTAGGCGTGGTAATCGGTGCCGAAGTTGGGGGTCGTCTTATACACCCGGTCGCCTTATACGCCGGAAAATATGGTATTATAAATGTAGCCTTTTATCTACCAACCTAAAAAGCCAACTAACTAGCCAAGAACAACTGTCTTTATCCCATCAGCAGTCAGGTAGATGATGATCAAAGTAGAGAAATTTAAGCTAGCTTACAATCCATGGCTTCCTCTGAGCCGTGTTTGAAATGAAAATTGCCAGGGTTTAGCAGTTTAGTCTAGGCTTTAATTGGCAATTGTGGACTTTGGTTTATTTTACAAAAACACTGGCATATATTTAGGTTTATACTGTATGACCCTTTCAGCCTTATACTGTATGACCCTTTCAGCATTATAGGTCAAATTGTATGATATGTTCTCTGGGAATTAAAACTCATACTTTTCTCATGATAGGAAATATTAGACTTCATTGCACAGGCTGGACTATCTTTGATGGAAACACAATCAGGAAAAGGAAAAAAAATGGCGTAGATGGGAAAAAACCAGTTAATTTTTGTTTTTTCTCTCCTGGATCATGGGTTCCCCCCCCCCAAGGCCAGCTAACGTAATGTGCTATAATTGTCACAAGAATTTAAAAGATAGAACATAGAACTATTAATAATATTTATATTTAAATTAATTTTTTTATTATTATATATAATTGATTATAAACTGATTTATTTATGATATGTTATTAAGGTTTAATGGGAGTTAAGGTTGAAGTATGATTTTAATTGTTGTATAAATTGTTAAACTTGTTTAGCTTATGATTAATATATTTGTTAGTTAGATTATGTTTAATATGCTTGAAATACCCTGTATTTGGCTCTGGGAAGTCGGGGGTTGGGGGTTGGGGGGAGGGTAAATGGGTTTATTTTGTAATTTTTGTAATTTTTAATAAAACTTTTTAAATAATAAAAAAAGATAGAACTAGAACTATGGGGCTAAAAGACTTCTCAAGAGGTCCTGATTCCCCTATACGAGGGTAGGAGAACTTAGACCATCCTGGTCAAATAGTTGTTCAGTCTATTTTTGTAAACCACCATTGATATCTGAACCCACAATTCTGGAAGATGAAGCATTCCACTGATGAATTGTTCTCACTGTCAGAAAATTTCTCCTTATTTCTAGGTTAGTTTTCTCCTTGATGGGTTTCCAGTCATTACTTCTTGCCCGGCCTAAAGATGGAAAAGAACCAGAAAAATTGGGGAAAAAACAGATTTTTTCCCCTGTTTTTTTTTTTTTCAAAGGAGGAGGGAGGGAAAGTGGTGCATGGGTTTTATTCTTCTCATTCTGGTTTTCATTTCCGTTTTTCAATTGTAAGCTTGTGGACAGGGATAGTTATGCTTGAACAAGGCTAAAATGCTTACAATGTACAAACAAAAATCCGCAAGTGTTATAAGAGGGGCTGATTTACCCCAGGGCATAATTTGAACTGAATGCCGTTTCAGCAAAATGATAGGAAGAAAGAATTCAAAGCCAAGGTTTTTCTAAGCACACACACAGAGACATTTTTAAAAAAGTGAACACATAGGTCATCCACATACATTGTTAAACGCTACACACACTCCTCAATCCTATATACAACATCTAATAAAAACTTAAAATTTGATTTTGCATCCTGGGAGGTTTAAATATTTATATGGCACAGGGCAAACGGACGCTTAGAAAAATTGATGCTGACTTCTCAAAACTGGAGCAGGTCCATAGGAATTGGAGAGATTAATCTTGTTCATTTTATATATATATATATATATATATCCCATGGAAGGGAAAATTGAAAATTGAATTGGGTGTGGTTTGTTCCTTCCAACAGATCTACAAACACTGGGCTAATCCTCACCAGAACTTGCAGCATTGGATAAAAACAACACATTTGTCAAGCTGTGCACTACATATTTTAGTGGGTCAGTATAAACACGTATGTCATTGGCGCCAACTTCATGCAATATTCAAAAATCCAGTTCATGCACCTGTGATGTTTGCATCCAGATTCAGTCACAGTTTTGTTCCATACAGTATCAATCTTGTGAATTCTAAAGCTTCCTCCTTCTGCTATGTATTCAAGATGGACAGCGATTAATATTTACCTGTTACTTATATATGTGGGTGTAGGTCTGTACATAGGTTGTATATAGTATGTTTAAATGTATGTGTATGTGTAGACTTTATATATGTGTAGACTTTGAGAGCAAGCGACTAAATTTCATTTTTAATGTGTGATATTTGCCTACAGTAAAAAATGACAATAAAGGTTATCTATCTATCTATCTATCTATCTGTCTGTCCGTCTGTCTATCCATCTATCCGTCTACCCGTCTACCCGTCTACCCGTCTGTCCATCCATCCATCCATCCATCCATCCATCCATCCATCCATCCATCCATCCATCCATCCATCTATCTATCTATCTATCTATCTATCTATCTATCTATCTATCTATCATGTCTCTCTGTCTATCTATCTATCTATCTATCCATCCATCCATCCATCCATCCATCCATCCATCTCTATCTATCTATCTATCTATCTATCTATCTATCTATCTACCTACCTACCCACTCATCCATCCATCCATCCATCTATCCATCTAATCAGAGCTTGGAATATTTCATTCCAGATTTTTTAATTTTTTTCCAAGTAATAACACTACATAGATTACCGTAAATGCCGGCGTATAAGACAACTTCCGCGAGCGCTGAAATCGGCGCCAAAGACGGGGGTCGTCTTATACGCCGAGTCGTCTTATACGCCGGAAATACTGGTAGTTTCCGGCGTATAAGACGACGTTCTAGGAATGCGGCCCGGCTATAAAGATGGGGGTCGTCTTATACGCCGGGTCGCCTTGTACGCCGGCATTTACGGTAAATGCAAGAGAAGAGATGGAGTAACTTAGAGCTTGAATTTTTCAAATAAAACTCTCCCCCCCCCCAAAAAAAAACATGTTATCTCAGATTCCAGACAATACGGAACAAATGAGGCACAACATGATTAGATATGAAAAGTTTAAAAGACAATTACCAATATGCAGCAGTATCAAGAAATTATTGCCCAGAGTTTTATTGGTAGGGAAACTAATAGAGCAAAATGTTTGATCCAGCAATTGGACAATTTGATCTAGTCTCCAAGGGTGGGATGGATTTTTTTTTCCTGCATTGATTCAAAAGTCTTTCTGAACTCTTGATTAAATCAGTGTGCCTCTGGACTAATTTGGAGGCCTCTGTGTATATGCCAAATTAACTTTTCCCAGATCAGTTCAGACCAAAAATTCAGATTAACAGACTGAGAGTTCAGATCAGATACTCAGATCAGGTGACTTTTCTGAACTGATCTTTCCCTAGCGTGAATTTTGCTAGATTTGGCATTACTTTTTCCCAGATAATCACATAGAAGGCTGCGATATTCCTAAACAGAATTAACCAATAAAGTCACCACCCCCCAAATAGCAGAGTGTCACTATAAATCAGCCATCAGAATCATCAATAACCTTTGGAGCTATAAACAAAAAAGATTCTTTCCCCAGGTTATTGTACAAATTGCTATTGGTGCAGTGCCTATTTGGCTGAAAATCTACCTGAACACAATAACTTTAATTCCAAAAAATGAGATGATGGTATAAACAGAATAGAAAAATAAAAGCACAGTTAGTTGTTGTTGTTAATTGCGAAGTCGTGTCTGACCCATCGCGACCCCATGGACAACATTCTTCCAGGCCTTCCTGTCCTCTACCATCTTCTGGAGTCCATTTAAGTTCACACCTACTGCTTCAGTGACTGCATCCAGCCATCTCATTCTCTGTCGTCCCCTTCTTCTCTTGCCCTCCATCTTTCCCAGCATTAGGCCCTTCTCCAGGGAGTCCTTCCTTCTCATTAGGTGGCCAAAGTACTTGAGTTTCAACTTCAGGATCTGGCCTTCTAAAGAGCAGTCAGGGTTGATTTCCTCTAGGACTGACTGGTTGGATCGCCTTGCAGTCCAAGGGACTCGCAGGAGTCTTCTCCAGCACCATAGTTCAAAGGCCTCAATTCTTTGGCGCTCAGCCTTTCTTATGGTGCAACTTTCACAGCCATACATCGCAACTGGGAAAACCATGGCCTTGACTATACGCACTTTTGTTGGCAGGGTGATGTCTCTGCTTTTTAGTATGCTGTCTGGATTTGCCATAACTTTCCTCCCCAGGAGCAAGCGTCTTTTAATTTCTTGGCTGCAGTCCCCATCTGAGGTGACCTTGGAGCCCAGAAAAATAAAATCTGTCACTACCTCCATTTCTTCCCCATCTATTTGCCAGGAATTGAGAGGGCCGGATGCCATGATTTTGGTTTTCTTAAAACCAAAGCACAGTTAGGCAGCCCCAAGTCCATTTCCAACCCAGAAGCAACTTCTGAAAAAATATTTTTTTTTTCAATTCCGTCACTCTGCTTCTGTCTAACCATTTATGGGATATAAACCAAGTGTCGTAGTAAAATCATATGTATTCTTAACACGTTCGCTTACATTATGAGAACTTTACCAAAGTAGCTCACTCAATAATATGCCTACTCTGCTCCTGACCATTGGGGAAATACATAATAAACTCCTCCTGGCTAGGGAATTCTGGTTGTTGAAGTCCACACGTTGTGAAGTTGAGAAGCACTGTTATAGAACTATCGGATCATGGCTGCAAATATCTAGGCAACCATTAGATGGCAGCAAAGAACATGCTTTCTTAAATCTCTTTTCTGCCCTCTTAGGATCATCTAGAATTTTACAGTCTAGCCCTGGTTTGCATTACAAAGTCAACACCTGGATTCAATATGAAGATTATTGCACAATGACAAATTTAATGACTTTCTTTATTTTATCCCACCTTTTTTTTGTCTTACGCAACTCAAGGTGTGCCTAGCATGATCTGTTTTCGACAAACCCATGTTGGCTTTTAGTAGTGATTTTGTTTGCCTGTACGTGTTCGCTGATTCATTGTTTGATTATCTTTTCCAGGATCTTCCCAGGTATTGAGGTCAGGCTGATAGGTCTGTAATTTCCTGGATCCATTTTTTCCCCTTTTTTGAAGATGGGAACTACATCAGCTCTTTTCAAGTCCTCTGGTAGCTCCCCAGTGCTCCAAGATCTTTGAAAAATATAATTCAGTGGTTCTGAGATCACATCTGCCAGTTCCTTGAGAACCTTGGGATGTAATCCATTTGGTCCTGGTGATTGGGGGGACATGATAGCAGTGTTCCAATATCTTAGGGGTTGCCACAAAGAAGAGGGAGTCAAGCTATTCTCCAAAGCACCTGAAGGCAGGACAAGAAGCAACAGATGGAAACTAATCAAGGAGAGAAGCAACCTAGAACTAAGGAGAAACTTCCTGACAGTTAGAACAATTAACCAGTGGAACAACCTGCCTCCAGAATTGGTGAATGCTCCAACACTGGAAGTTTTTAAGAAGAGACTGTCGAAATGGTGTAGGGTTTCCTGTCTGTTCAGGGGGTTGGACTCGATGACCTCCAAGGTCCCATCCAACTACATTATTATTGTTATTATTATTATTATTATTATTATTATTATTATTATTATTATGGATCATCGTACAGTCAGCCAATTGTTCAGACTGGATTTGGCATTTTGTCTACCTATCGAGTCCTTACCCAGGACCTGGGATAGGCAGACGTGGATGTCTGATGGTATTACAGATATCGTCGCAGGATGGAAGCAGTTCCTAGTAAGGCCGCCTTTTGCAATTGACTAATAGCGAATTTGTGTTGTTGTTATTATTATTATTATTTTGGATCATCGCACAGTCAGCCAGATGTTCAGAATAAATTTGGCATTTTGTCTACCTATCGAGTCCTTACCCAGGACCTGGGATAGGCAGATGTGGTGGTGATGATGATGATGATGATGATGATGATGATGATTATTATTATGATTATTATCCTTCTCCTATTTTCCAACAACAACATGTCTGTGAGGTGAGTTGGGCTGAGAGACAGAGACTTTGGGCTCAAAGTTGCCCAACTGGCTTTCATGCCTTAATCGGAACTAGAACTCTCTATCTCCCAGTTTCTAGGGCAACACCTTAACCGCTATACAAATGTTAAGTACGCAGCAATACAATTCATGTTTAAATTGATTGGGGCCAACAATTCAACTCCCGTGTAGCTACAATTCCCTCCATTGATTGCTCTCAACCAAATGGGTCACCAGCCTAGCTGTCAATGCTGCAAATACTGAATATTCTTGCCTTGACAATATGCAAAACTGTCTGGTATTTACTGGGTTAATACATAGCTTAGAGTGGAGGGGGGGGTAAAAAGCCCGGGAAAGAAAGAGGAAGTAAACTTTTGACCTTCATACAAATTGGGTAATGTGACTTGTGACTGCAAGATAAGGCAGGGGTTTAGCAAGAAAAGGTTGATGCCAGCAAGAGGAAGTCAGATTCTGGCATCAAAACGTCCATGATGGTGACCGGCAATTTGTAGCTCTGTAATAAAGACTTTAGGAAACATGCCTGAAAGTTCTTTGAAGTGCTTCATTAGTCGGAACCCCAACACTAGCATTTGCATTTGCACAACATGCTAGGCTTAATCAGCTTAACCTACAGTTTCTCTCACTGGGTGTGTGTAACTTGTGGTGCATCCACTGAGTTTGGTTAGCTGATCCTTAAGAGTATTTTTTTTTCAAATTCATAAATGCAGCAATTCCATACCTGTGTTGTCTATGGAGATTCTCAGTCATCCATGTCACGGTTGTCCCAAAAGTGCTTTTTCAAGAGGCAACTGGACAGTAGCTGGGTCAAGCATGTTGTGAGAACACAGCCATTCACTTAAGTTCTGTAAGTGGATCTTGTGGTCCCTGATGGCAGAAGTCCAACTGCAATTTAAAGCACTTTTTATGCTGCAGTTTTAATGTGAATACTAACAACCACGCTCTAAAACCTACCATGAGACTTTCTTAATGATCTCTGTAGCATGCTCAGAGATGCTACCCACACCTGTTTAATCTTTGTCTTATGAAATGCAGGAATTTATTTCATGGAGATATATTGGCACAAAGCCAGGAGCTGTGCACCCAGTTTTAGACAAGCCAACTTGCAGCCAAGCTGATCTTGCACGTATTGTTGGTCACACAATCAGCCAGAGGTTTAGACTGGATTTGACATTTTTGTCCATAGGTCATCCATTTTGTCTAGTCCAGGGGTAGGCAACCTTGGCTCTTTTATGACTCGTGGGCTTCAACTCCCAGAATTCCTGAGCCAGCATGGCTCAGCTTGGAAACCTCTCCCTTTCCCCTCAGCGTGGCTGGCTCAGGAATTCTGGGAGTTGAACTCCACAAGTCTTAAAATCCCCAAGATTGGACCCCCTTGTTCTGGATCATCCAGTCCAATGTTTTTCAAACTTGGCAACTTCAGAACAGGTGTGGACTTCAACTCCCAGAATTCCTCATCCAAATAGTTGCCATGTTTGAAACGCACCAATCTAGTTCCAGCCCTCTGCTCAGTGAAGGAATGCTTAAATACTTGTTCTGCGAAGACAAAAATCACACTTTAATCAACCTAGCTGTAGGGCCTAGTGCAGAGGTAGGCAACCGTGGCTCTTTTATGACTCGTGGACTTCAACTCCCAGAATTCCTGAGCCAGCATGGCTCAGCTTGGAAACCTCTCCCTTTCCCCTCAGCGTGGCTGGCTCAGGAATTCTGGGAGTTGAGGTCCACGAGTCATAAAATAGCCAAGGTTGCCTACCCCTGGTCTAGTCAAACTCCATTCAAATATCCAGTCTGCATACCTGGATACGATTAAGCAGCCATTCCATTTCAGATGGTGCTTTATTATTGCATTGTGGTTCGGCACACAGTTAGTCAGAGGTTTAACCTGGATTTGGCATTTTTCTCCACCCTCAAGTCATTCCCAAGAACCTTGGATACCAAATCTTATTTAATAATCTTAAAAAGTCATAGCATGCCTCCACTAACGACAAGTTGTTTTTTTAAATAATAACAATAATAATATCATTTGTTTTTTAAAAGCTCCTTCCCACTTATCAAAATTCTACTCTAAGTAAAAAAGTATAATGAAGTGAAATGAGAAACTGCCTATATGATTTATTTTAAGAAATAACACTGGGCTTTTGAAAGATGTGGATAGGATGGGATGGGATGGAGAGGGGGAAGGAGAGGAGAGAAAGAGAAAGAGAAAGAGAAAAAGAAAGAGAAAGAGAAAGAGAAAGAGAAAGGAAAGGAAAGTTTAAGAGTAAGGGGAGAGGAGAGGAAAGCAAAGGAAAAAGAAAGAGTAAAAATAAGAGTAAGGGGAGAAGAGAGGAGAGGAGAGGAGAGGAGAGGAGAGGAGAGGAAAGGAAAGGAAAGGAAAGGAAGAGGAAACGAAAGGAGGGAGCAGGGAGAAAGGAGAAAGGAAAGGAAAGGAAAATACATGCCATTGTCTTTGTGTCTGTAGGTGGAGATATGAGACCATATTTCAAATATAAGAGGGAGACTGACATACACATACTGTAGAATCCTGTTTTTTGTCTTGTTATGTTCACTGTCTAGTTATGGAATTCATATATCAATGAGATCCTTTATGCAGCGACACTGTATGAACTATTAACAAACATCTAGGTGCATTTACACTCATCTAAACATATAATGAAATTAATGTATAAAAATTTTTCATTACAAGAAGAGTACAGAAAATGTCCATGATGTAACTATGGAAAAGCTAACATATCTATGTAAAATAAAAGAAAAATTCAGGAAAAGGGGATGGAGGGAGGGAGGGAGGGAGGGAGGGAGGAAGGAAGGAAGGAAGGAAGGAAGGAAGGAAGGAAGGAAGGAAGGAAGGAAGGACACTTTATGATTCTACACTTGAGCAGTATAAAATAATTGTTATGTCACAGTGAATTGAAATATCTGCATTGTGGGATGTGTTATGTTATATTAGACTTGCCAATCTTTTGTTTATTTTATTTTACTAGCATAATACCTATCATCAAAATGGAGAACAAAAAGAAGCTAAAAAGCAGAAGGAAGCAGAGAAGAGCTTTGCAAGCTTTATAAAATTGAATAATCATTTAAAATTGAATACATTTGCCAAGCTTTTCTGGCTGGAATATGACTGTAGCATCAAAGTTATGTTCCTTCTGATAACCCAGGATAGGTGTTTTTCAGAAAAGAAGGAACGTTTTCAGTATGTGGAGAGGGGAGGAGAGGAGAGGAGAGGAGGAGAGGAGAGGAGAGGAGGAGAGAGGAGAGGAGAGGAGAGGAGAGGAGAGGAGAGGAGAGGAGAGGAGAAGAAAGGAGAGGAGAGGAGAGGAGGGATGGGAAAGAGGAAGGAAAATGGAGGGGAGGGGAGGGGAGTAGAGGAAAGGAGAGGAGAGGAGGGGAGAAGAGGAGAGGAGAGGAGAGGAGAGGGGAGGGGAGGAGAGGAGAGGAGAAGAGAAGAGAGGAGAGGAGAGGAGAGGAAAGGAGAGGAGAGGAGAGAAGGGATGGGGAAGAGGAAGGAAAATGGAGGGGAGGGGAGGAAAGGAGAGGAGGGGAGAAGAGAAGAGAAGAGGAGAGGAGAGGAGAGGAGAGGAAAGGGGAGGGGAGGGAAAGGAAGGGGAGGAGAAGAGAAGAGGAGAGGAGAGGAGGAATGGGGAAGAGGAAGGAATGGAGGGGAGGGGAGGGGAGTAGAGGAGAAGAGAGAAGAGAAGGAAGGGGAAAGGAAGAGAGGGTGAAGGGAAGGAAAAAGAAAAGAGAAAGGGAAAGGAAAGGAAAAGACAAGGAAAGGAAAGAGGAAAAGAAAAAAGAAAGGGTAAGGGGGAGAAGGGAAGGAAAAAGAAAAAAAGGAAAGGGAAAAGAGAAAAGGCAAAAGGGAAAGGAAGGAAAAGGAAAAGAAGGAAGGGGAAGGGAAGAAAAGAAAAAGAAAAAAGAAGAAAGGAAAAGGGAAAGAGAAGGGAAGGAAAAAGGAAAAGAAAAAAAGAGGGGGGGGGAGCAGGGGGAGAGAAAGGGAAAGGGAGCAGAGCTACCCAGTTAGAATAAGCCCTTTCCTCTGATGACTCAATACTGCAGAGGTGAGCATTGCCTTCTAAATCTACACAAGAAAAATGGCTATTTGAATGCTGCACCATGCAGAATCCATTGTGAAAGAAAATTAGGCAGCTGCAGTTTTTTGACCAAGGTCCCTGAGGTTACACCCTTGACATGAATGATGATTACTTTTAAACGGGGCTTGTTTCTGTTGTTATTTTTTAATGTATTAACACCACATAGATGCAACTTGAAAAGTTAGCAAACAGGTTTTAAAAGGCACAACAACAACAACAATAAAATAGAATTGTGAAACAACCCCCCAAAAATCTAAAATATAGAATCATTAACAGATTCTAATACACCATTAATAGTATATAATATGGCAGGACGCTATAGGATGTAATACAATAATTATCTACTGTGCTTTCCTGAAAATAAGACCCAACTGATCCAATTGACCCAAAATAAGACCCAATAGATCCTATCTAGACAGCATACTAAAAAGCAGAGACATCACCCTGCCCAAAAAAAATGCATATAGTCAAGGCCATGGTTTTCCCAGTTGCAATGGATGGCTGTGAAAGCTGGACCATGAGAAAGGCTGAGCACCAAAGAATGGAGGCCTTTGAACTATGGTGCTGGGGAAGACTCCTGTGAGTCCCCTGGACTGCAAGGTGATCCAACCGGTCAGTCCTAGAGGAGATCAACCCTGACTGCTCTTTAGAAGGCCAGATCCTGAAGTTGAAACTCAAGTACTTTGGCCACCTAATGAGAAGGAAGGACTCACTGGAGAAGAGCCTGATGCTGGGAAAGAGGGAGGGCAATAGAAGAAGGGGACGACAGAGAATGAGGTGGCTGGATGGAGTCACTGAAGCAGGAGGCGTGAGCTTAAATGGACTCCAGAAGATGATAGAGGACAGGAAGGCCTAGAGGAACGTTGTCTATGGGGTCACGATAGGCTGGACACGACTTCGCAATTAACAACAAGATCCTATCATGATTTTTCAGGATACTGGTAATGTAAACCCAACCCCCAAATAAGCCCCAGTTAAAATAGTCAGCCAGAGGGACGCATTTAGTACTGTATTTTCCCCAAAATAAGACCTAACTGTATAAATAAGCCCTAAGGCATCTTTTGGAGCAAAAATTCATATAAGACCCAATCTTATTTTGGGGGAAATGCAGTATACTATGCCCGTTATTATAAGGAAAGGATGTATCAAATTGAAGTTTTAAAACCTCTATTTAACCTCAATTGTATAATCTTGCTAGCTTAACAGGGGAGGGAAACTGTTCGTGTATTATCTCGGTAAAGCATAACCTATTTTCAATGTCACTGTGTGACTGGGAAGATTTTCAGATTTAAAAGTCATTTCCACTCTTTCACAATTTCCTCTTGGATTACCAAAAATGAGTATCCAACCAGGAAACCCAGTGGCTTTTTGAACTGAAGCGTTCTTTGTTGCTGAACGTTGAACACTAATCAATTTATTGATGTTAATAATCACTTTGGCAGTGTTCGTTGCTTTTAGAAACAGAGGCAATACGGTATTATGAGTATCAGTTGCTACACAGTATGACTGGGAAATGATCTTATGTGCTGTTCTTGTCTTCCTCAAGATCTCTTGAAGAGCATAATGCTTGCCTTGTCAGCCCCTGATCTGCTTTAGAAGGAACTCTACACTTATTAAGATTCCTTTCTTTGAAACATGGCCTTCGAATTTCAGTGAAAGGGAAGATGAACAGTATCGTAGTTGAACAGAGGTATAAGTGAGATTGTTGACTGCACCTGAATCTTGGGCAGAGATTATTAGGGCTTATGAGAAGAAAGGCTGAACTTAATTGTTGCTTGATGGAATAATGAATTATACTGAGGACATTAAATGATGCACAGCTAAAGGAGCAGGCGTGGTTACTAAGGGAAGTGAAGGGGATGTAGTCAAGTGGACATTGGCAGTTCCATCCCTCCCATCCAGGACATAGCACATAAGAGTTGCTTGAGCAGGGTCCGTAAGATTGTCTGGGACACTACACATCCTCTTCATGACCTGTTTTCCTTGTTACCTTCTGGGCAGGGGGGGGGGCTCTGTGGTATCCAAAGCAGAATATCCAGATTCAGCCATAGTTTCATTCCACACAGCATTAACGTTGTGAACTCTCAAGCTTCCTCCTTCCGTTATATATTCAAGATGGACAGTATTTAATATTTATTAGTTATGTATATGTAGGGGTGCGGGTCTATACATAGGTTGTATATAGTATGTTTAGGTGTATGTTATGTATGTGTTCACTTTGAGAGTGGGCAACTAAATTTCATTTTTGATGTGTGTCATTGTCCCACAGTAAAAAATGACAATAAAGCTCACCTCACCTCACCTCACTTCACCTTACCTTACTTTATCTTATCCACATGGTTTTGAACCTATGGCATGCAGAGCCCTCTCTGTGGGCACATGTGCCCTCACCCAGTCCTAGGCCTTCAGCTGGGTTTTATAAAATCTTTTCACTTTAGGCCTCCACCGCCATGTACAAAAAGAAAGGTTCAATCAATCAATTTCAATTTCTTGCGGTAAAAACAAAGATCTCGCAAAGTTGGAATTGATTGATTGAACAGGCTAGAAAAGTCAGTGTCTTCCTAACCATACCCAAGCACTCCAAATTTGTTCATTATGTCCATTTTGCTCTATGAGTTCATGGTGACCTAACCCTAACCCTAAGTGGAATTTTCCTCCAATGGGATTTTCCCATATATTTTACCAGGAAACATAGATAGGGCAGCCTAGAAAAGTAAATGCCCTCCTAATCATACCCAAGCACTGTGAATTTGTTAGCGATGTCCATTTTGCCATACAAGTTCATAATGACCTAACCCTAACCCTAAGTGGAATTTTCCTCCAATGGGATTTTACCAGGAAACATAGATAGGGCAGCCTAGAAAAGTAAATGCCCTCCTTTCCTCCAATGGGATTTTACCAGGAAACATAGATAGGGCAGCCTAAAAAGTAATGCCCTCCTAACCATACCCAAGCACTCGAAGGTTCAACCCTAACCCTAAGTGGAATTTTCCTCCAATGGGATTTTCCCATGTATTTTACCAGGAAACATAGATAGGGCAGCCTAGAAAAGTAAGTGCCCTCCTAACCATACCCAAGCACTCCAAATTTGTTGGCGATGTCCATTTTGCCTACAAGTTCATGATGACCTAACCCTATCCCTGAGTGGAATTTTCCTCCAATGGGATTTTCCCAGGAAACATAGATAGGGCAGCCTAGAAAAGTAAATGCCCTCCTAACCATACCCAAGCACTCTGAATTTGTTGGCGATGTCCATTTTTCCATACAAGTTCATGATGACCTAACCCTAACCCTAAGTGGAATTTTCCTCCAATGGGATTTTACCAGGAAACATAGATAGGGCAGCCTAGAAAAGTAAATGCCCTCCTAACCATACCCAAGCACTCCGAATTTGTTGGTGATGTCCATTTTTCCATACAAGTTCATGATGACCTAACCCTAACCCTAAATGGAATTTTCCTCCAATGGGACTTTCCTATGTATTTTACCAGGAAACATAGATAGGACAGCCTAGAAAAGTAAGTACCCTCCTAACCATACCCAAGCACTCCAAATTTGTTGGTGATGTCCATTTTGCTCTATGAGTTCATGGTGACCTAACCCTAACCCTAAGTGGAATTTTCCTCCAAAGGGATTTTCCCATGTGTTTTACCAGGAAACATAGATAGGGCAGCCTAGAAAAGTAACTGCCCTCCTAACCATACCCAAGCACTGCAAATTTGTTGGCGATGTCCATTTTGCCATATGAATTCACAATGACCTAACCCTAACCCTAAGTGGAATTTTGCTCCAATGGGATTTTCCCATGTATTTTACCAGGAAAGATAGATAGGGCAGTCTAGAAAAGTAAGTGCCCTCCTAACCATACCCAAGCACTGCAAATTTGTTGGCGATGTCCATTTTGCCATATGAATTCACAATGACCTAACCCTAACCCTAAGTGGAATTTTGCTCCAATGGGATTTTCCCATGTATTTTACCAGGAAACATAGATAGGGCAGCCTAGAAAAGTAAGTGCCCTCCTAATCATACCCAAGCACTGTGAATTTGTTGGCGATGTCCATTTTGCTCTATGAGTTCATGGTGACCTAAACCTAACCCTAAGTGGAATTTTCCTCCAATGGGATTTTACCAGGAAACATAGATAGGGCAGCCTAGAAAAGTAAGTGCCCTCCTAACCATATCCAAACACTCCGAATTTGTTGGTGATGTCCATTTTGCTCTATGAGTTCATGGTGACCTAACCCTAACACTAAGTGGAATTTTCTTCCAATGGGATTTTCCCATGTATTTTACCAGGAAACATAGATAGGGCAGCCTAGAAAAGTAAGTGCCCTCCTAACCATACCCAAGCACTACAAATTTGTTGGCGATGTCCATTTTGCCATATGAATTTACGATGACCTAACCCTAACCCTAAGTGGAATTTTGCTCCAATGGGATTTTCCTATGTATTTTACCAGGAAACATAGATAGGGCAGCCTAGAAAAGTAAGTGCCCTCCTAACCATACCCAAGCACTGCGAATTTGTTGGCGATGTCCATTTTGCCATACGAGTTCCTAATGACCTAACCCTAACCCTAAGTGGAATTTTCCTCCAATGGGATTTTCCCATATATTTTACCAGAAACATAGATAGGGCAGCCTAGAAAAGTCAGTGCCCTCCTAACCATACCCAAGCACTCCAAATTTGTTGGTGATGTCCGTTTTGCTCTATCAGTTCATGGTGACCTAACCCTAACACTAAGTGGAATTTTCTTCCAATGGGATTTTCCCATGTATTTTACCAGGAAACATAGATAGGGCAGCCTAGAAAAGTAAGTGCCCTCCTAACCATACCCAAGCACTACAAATTTGTTGGCGATGTCCATTTTGCCATATGAATTTACGATGACCTAACCCTAACCCTAAGTGGAATTTTGCTCCAATGGGATTTTCCTATGTATTTTACCAGGAAACATAGATAGGGCAGCCTAGAAAAGTAAGTGCCCTCCTAACCATACCCAAGCACTGCGAATTTGTTGGCGATGTCCATTTTGCCATACGAGTTCCTAATGACCTAACCCTAACCCTAAGTGGAATTTTGCTCCAATGGGATTTTCCCATGTATTTTACCAGGAAACATAGATAGGGCAGCCTAGAAAAGTCAGTGCCCTCCTAACCATACCCAAGCACTCCAAATTTGTTGGTGATGTCCATTTTGCTCTATCAGTTCATGGTGACCTAACCCTAACCCTAACTGGAATTTTCCACTTTTAGCCTCCAGTTTCCTGATTATCTTTTTTGCTCTTCTCTGCACTCTTTCCAGAATCTCAACATCTTTTTTGTATTTTGGTGAACATAACTGGATGAAATATTCCAAGTGTGGTCTTGCTAAGGCTTTGCAAAGCGGTGATAGAACTTCACATGATCTTGATTCTATCCCTTTGTTAATGCAGCCCAGGATTACATTTTTTACCCAATTCCTGTAACTGTTTTTTGTATATTTTATCCACCAGACCCCTAATCATCTTTTTTACTCTTCTCTGTACTCTTTCCAGAATCTCAACCTCTTTTTTATATTACAGCAACCAAAACTGGATGCAGTGTGGCCTTCAATACTGGGCCTCCAAAACAAAGCATTTGTCCAGATAAAGAATTTGGCAGATTCTTTCATATGGGTTTTGGGCATAGATGGGATTTGATGATAAATCTTTTCCCTAGTTATGACTCATTCATTCATTTTGAAGAAATCAAAATTGAAATTTAACTGTGGAGTAGATTTATCATCTACAGGATCTCTTCTGAATGAATAAGATCCTGTCTTTTTTTCAAAGCTTCAAGCTTTTTTATTATGACAGATAATAAATAAGCATACCTGCCTTAGTAAAAGTTGGATATGTGGATATTTTTTTTACCCTTCTTGATTGGAATGAATCTTTAAAGATGGGAATAAGGACCTTAAGAAATTTTAAAAATTATTGCACTTGAATTCTCTGATGTATTGTATAACAAATCCTACTGAACAAGTCTTCAGTTCAAACAAATCAAAGTGTTTTTTTTCGCTTTATTAAACTGTCTTAGGGAACCAAATTTATTAAAAGCAAACAAACAAAATCCTAGCTTTACCTGAGTACTTATGAAATGATCCATTTTGACAGCTTCAGAACAGGACTTTCTCTCTGCCAATAAAATAAGGATAGCGGGAGCAAAAAGGTGAAAAGAAGGAATATAAAAATCATTAATGGTATGAAATAGCTTCCACATTAATAATAGACTAAGGAGAATACCATCACAAAACTGTAGACTTTAGGATTTCAAAAAGGTCTCTAGGGAAAACACACCTTGAAAGGATTGTACCAGGAAAAAAGATGTCAAGACTCTAGAAAGAGTAGAGAGAAGAGCAACAAAGATGATCAGGGGACTGGAAGCTAAAACATACAAGGAACGGTTGCTGGAATTGGCTAAGTCTACTTTAACGAAGAGAAGGACGAGGGGTGACATGATGGCAGTGTTCTAATGTCTCAGGGGTTGCCCCAAAGAAGAGGGAGTCAAGCTATTCTCCAAAGCACCTGAAGGCAGGACAAGAAGCAACAGATGGAAACTAATTAAGGAGAGAAGCAATCTAGAACTAAGGAGAAACTTCCTGGCAGTTAGAACAATTAACCAGTGGAACAACCTGCCTCCAGAAGAGGTGAATGCTCCAACACTGGAAGTTTTTAAGAAGACACTGGACACCCATTTGTCTGAAATGGTATAGGATTTCCTGCTTGAGCAGGGGGTTGGACCAGAAGACTTTCCAGGTCCCTTCCAATATTTTCTATATTTTTGTCAAATATTGCATATCAATCTGTCTGTGCCCATCTAGTCAGAAGAAGGTGACCTTGATTTAAAAGAGATTTCACCTTTTGGATTCTTTGCGATGTTAACCTAGCCTAGGAAACAAACACCTGGAAAAAAATCACCTAGTGAAGAGAAAACCAAGAACGTCAATCTTGACTTAAATTTATTCACTACTTTTGGAGATTTTCCGTTTCAGTTCATTGACCCCAAAACTAAACCATAATCCAGTTATGCTATGGATAATTAAGGTAGGGTATCTGAGGCAGGATACTCCCAGCTCAAGGGGCCTTTTATTGTCATCCTTATTTCCTCCTTCCCCTTGTCTTCCTATTTTACACTGAAGAATCCTGAATTCAGTTTGGGGTGCTCTAGCAGGTGGCCACTGGGTAGGATGAAAAAAGTAGATGAAATAAATATACTCAAGTGTAGTTGGTTCTAGAATTTAGGGAATGATTATGGGACTGGAGGCTAAAACATATAAGGAACCGTTGCTGGAATTGGGTAAGTCTAGTCTAATGAAGAGAAGGACCAGGGGTGACATGATAGCAGCCTTCCAATATCTCAGGGGCTGCCCCAAAAAACAGGGAGTCAAGCTATTCTCCAAAGCATCTGAAGGCAGGACAAGAAGCAACAGAGGGAAACTAACCAAGGAGAGAAGCAAGCTGGAACTAAGGAGAAATTTCCTGACAGTTAGAACAATTAACCAGTGGAACAATTTGCCACTAGGAGTTGTGAATGCTCCAACACTAGAAGTTTTTAAGAGGAGACTGGATAGCCATTTGTCTGAAAGGGTATAGGGCAGGGGTAGGCAACCTTGGCTCTTTTATGACTCCTGGACTTCAACTCCCAGAAATCCTGAGCCAGCATGGCTCAGCTTGGAAACCCCTCCCTGTCGCCTCAGCATGGCTGGCTCAGGAATTCTGGGAGTTGAAGTCCACGAGTCATAAAAGAGCCAAGGTTGTCTACCCCTGGTATAGGGTTCCCTGCCTGACCAGGGGGTTGGACTAGATGACCTCCAATGTCCCTTCCAACATCATCATTATTATTATTATTATCGATTATTATTATTATTATTATTATTATTATTATTATTATTATTATTATTATTATTACTATTATGGATCATCGCACAGTCAGCCAGAAGTTCAGACTGGATTTGGCATTTTGTCTACCTATCGAGTCCTTACCCAGGACCTGGGATAGGCAGATGTGGATGTTTGATGGTATTACAGGTATCGTCGCAGGATGGAAGCAGTTCCTAATAAGGCCGCCTTTTGCAATTGACTAATAGGGAATTTGTCAATGCCAATGGTGTTCAAGTGGTGCTCCAGTTGTTTTGGGATTGCACCCAAGGAGCCTATGACTATTGGTACTACCCTTGCTGGCTTTTGCCACAGTCTTTCTATTTCTATTTGTAGGTCTTTGTATTTTGTTATCTTCTCCAGTTCTTTCTCGTCTATTCTGCTGTCTTCAGGCACTGCCACGTCCACTATCCAGACTTTTTTGTCTTTCTTATCGACAATGGTTAAGTCTGGGGTGTTATGTTGCAGATGCTTGTCTGTTTGAATTCTGAAGTCCCAGAGCAGTTTAATTTTATCATTTTCTATGACTTTCTCTATTTTATGATCCCACCAGTTTTTGCTTACAGGCAAATGATATTTTTGCAGATCTTCCAATGCACCATTGTTGCTACTTTGTCATGCCACTGCTTGTAGTCAGTCTGTGCAATCTTCTTGCAACAGCTTACCAAGTGGTCCACTGTTTCTTCAGCTTCTTTGCATAGGCGGCACTTACTGTCTGTGGCTGTCTTCTCAATTTTGACTTTGTATGCATTTGTCCTTAAGGCTTGGTCTTGTGCAGCCAGAATTAGTCCCTCGTCTCTTTCTTCAATTTTCCTGCTCTTAGCCATTGCCAGGTTTTATTATTATCTGCTTTCCCAGCTATTTTTTTCATGTATTGGCCATGTAGTGCTTTGTCTTCCCATGCCTCTATTCTGTACTTCATTTGGTCTTTCTTGTAGGCCAGTTTGGTCTCTCCAGTAGTTAGTAAGCCTTCCTGATATACTAATTTCAGTGCATCTTCATCATTGTTCTTCAGATATTCTTCCAAAGCCATTTTTTCTTCTTCAACCATCTGATGTACTTGTAGCATTCCACGCCCACCTATTTGCCTCGGTAGATAAAGTCTGTCAAAGTCACTGCGTGGATGAAGGGCATGATTCATTGTCATTATTTTTCTGGTCTTCCTATCCATTGCTTTTAGTTCTGCTTGAGTCCAGTCCACTATTCCAGCTGTGTACCTAATGACTTCTTCTTCTTCTTCTTCTTCTTCTTCTTCTTCTTCTTCTTCTTCTTCTTCTTCTTCTTCTTCTTCTTCTTCTTCTTCTTCTTCTTCTTCTTCGTCTTCTTCTTCTTCTTCTTCTTCTTCTTCTTCTTCTTCTTCTTCTTCTTCTTCTTCTTCTTCTTCTTCTTCTTCTTCTTCTTCTTCTTCTTCTTCTTCTTCTTCTTCTTCTTCTTCTTCTTCTTCTTCTTCTTCTTCTTCTTCTTCTTCTTATTCTTATTATTATTATTATTATTATTATTATTATTATTATTATTATTAAGTATCAACAGTAGAGATCTTCAGGTTTCCGGGTTCTATAATCTCCCAGGACTTGAAATGGACATCTTATATTATTATGATTAATTTCCTTTTCTATTAGATGAAATAGAATCTTCTTTCAGCCTAACAAGGTGTGTGATTCACTTCAGGACAATGTGGGATCCTAATTCTGCTAAAAGAAGGATTCTTCCACCTTCCGTCTATGCAAACAAACTTGTCTTAAAACTCACAAGGAAGCTTTTTTTGTTTTAAAAAAATCCCTTCTAACATTCAAATTGGTTGGCTGAATTAACTAGTAAGCATTAATGGGAAAATAACATTAAGCAACAAAGGTGAAGAGCATTACACTGAAGAGTCAGTTTCCTAGGAGAGCACTGAAAACTAATTATAAGAATTTCCCCAAGGCTTCCTTGTTCCATGTGCCATTCCGAGGAGGCATTTTCAAGAGGTACTTTGCCTTCTTTCTTGTATATTTCACTTTTTGGGTGCCTTTGCCAATATATTTTAATGAATTAAATAAAATAAAAGTTTAATTAAAAATGCTTTGGTGTGATTACCGTACGGTGTTTCGTTGTTACTTAGTACTAGGCAGGGATTAAATTTGCATTTTTTCTGCCAAAGCAACCCCATCCGCCAGCAGTTCCAATCATTCGTCGAGCAAAGTTCTTAGGATTATTATCCCAGCTGTTTCCATCAAGCAAAGTCAATGGAGAAAGTCAGTTTTGCTTAACAATCATGGTTAAAAAAATAAAAAAGGTCAGAAAAGGTCAGAAAATTGCGTGTGACTGCCTTTCTTAACGATGGGCTCAATTGTGGTGGTAAAGTGAGGAGGATTATCTTAATATGTATGAAAAGGAAGCTTTAAATAACTAAATTATTATTATTATGGATCATCGCACAGTCAGACAAATGTTCAGACTGGATTTGGCATTTTGTCTACCTATCGAATCCTTACCCAGGACCTAGGATAGGCAGATGTGGATATTTGATGGTATTACAGGTATCGTCTCAAGATGGAAGCAGGTCCTAGTAAGGCCGCCTTTTGCAATTGACTAATAGCGAATTTGTCAATGCCAATGGTGTTCAAGTGGTGCTCCAGTTGTTTTGGGATTGCACCTAAGGCGCCTATGACTATTGGTACTACCCTTGCTTGCTTTTGCCACAGTCTTTCTATTTGTAGGTCTTTGTATTTTGTTATCTTCTCCAGTTCTTTCTCGTCTATTCTGCTGTCTCCAGGCACTGCCACGTCCACTATCCAGACTTTTTTTGTCTTTCTTATCGACAATTGTTAAGTCTGGGGTGTTATGTTGCAGGTGCTTGTCTGTTTGAATTCTGAAGTCCCACAGCAGTTTAATTTTATCATTTTCTATGACTTTCTCTATTTTATGATCCCACCAGTTTTTGCTTACAGGCAAATGATATTTTTTGCAGATCTTCCAATGCACCATTGTTGCTACTTTGTCATGCTGCTGCTTGTAGTCAGTCTGTGCGATCTTCTTGCAGCAGATTATTATTATTATTATTATTATTATTATTATTGATCATCTCAGAGTCAGCCAGATGTTCAGACTGGATTTGGCATTTTTGTCTACCTATCGAGTCCTTACCCAGGACCTGGGATAGGCAGATGTGGATGTTTGATGGGTATTACAGATATTGTCGCAGGATGGAAGCAGTTCCTATTAAGGCCGCCTTTTGCAATTGACTGATGGCAAATTTGTCAATGCCAATGGTGTTCAAGTGGTGCTCCAGTTGTTTTGGGATTGCACCCAGGGCACCTATTGCTATTGGTACTACATCATTATCATCATCATCATCATCATCATCATTATTATTATTATTATTACTATACAGTAGAGATATTCAAGTTTCTGAGTTCTATAATCTCCCAGGACTTGAAATGGACACCTTACATTTGAATCATCATTAAAAAGGCACAACAAAAAATGTTCTTCTTGCATGATGTCAGAAAAGTCAGATTGCTAAAGGAGCTGCTGATACAGTTCTACAGATGAATTACTGAGTCTTTTATTTGTACTTCTCTAACCATCTGGTTTGGCCCAACAACCAAACAGGACAGGTATAGATTTCAATGGATAGTTAGGACTGCAGAAAAAAAAAAAAACAATTGCAACCAGCTTGCCTTCCACTGGGAACCTGTACACTTCACGAGCCGGAAATAAGGTTGAGAAAATATCTACAGATCCCTCACATCCCGGATATAAACTCTTTAAACTTCTCCTCTTGGGATGGTGCTGCAGGGGGTTGCATGCCAAAACAACTAGATACAAAGCAGGATTTTTTTTTTCCCTCGTGCATCACTTTGCTAAACACCTAATTTCCACAGCACTGTCTTATGCCTAAGGATATTTACCCATGTAGTAGGCCTGTATTGCTATTATCCTTCTCATCTTTCATTTTACCTTCTCCTATTGGTAACTTATGATTTATCACTTTGTTGTTTGTATCTTATGATTTGTTATTTTATGGTTTATCACTTTTGTTGTTCGTATGTACACTGATAGCTTAAGTTTGTATGTACACTGTATGTTTGTAGTTTGTATGTTCACTGAGAGCTTATGCACCGGAGACAAATTCCTTGTGTGTCCAATTACACTTGGCTAATAAAGAATTCTATTCTATTCTATTCTATTCTATTCTATTCTATTCTATTCTATTCTATTCTATTCTATTCTATTCTACATTCCATTATCCTCTCCTCTCCTCTTCTACATTCCATTATTCTATTTTGTTCTGTTCTGTTCTGTTCTATTCTGTTCTACATTCCATTGCTCTATTCTATTCTATTCTATTCTATTCTATTCTATTCTATTCTATTCTATTCTATTCTATTCTATTCTATTCTATTCTACATTCCATTATCCTCTCCTCTCCTCTTCTACATTCCATTATTCTATTCTATTCTATTCTGTTCTGTTCTGTTCTGTTCTGTTCTGTTCTGTTCTGTTCTACATTCCATTGCTCTATTCTATTCTATTCTATTCTATTCTATTCTATTCTATTCTATTCTATTCTATTCTATTCTATTCTATTCTACATTATATTATCCTCTCCTCTCCTCTTCAACATTCTATTATTCTATTCTATTCTATTCTATTCTATTCTATTCTATTCTACATTCCATTATCCTCTCCTCTCCTCTTCTACATTCCATTATTCTATTCTATTCTGTTCTACATTCCATTGCTCTATTCTATTCTATTCTATTCTATTCTATTCTATTCTATTCTATTCTATTCTATTCTATTCTATTCTTATTTCTATTTCTATTCTCTCCAGCCCACCCAACTCCCCATCCACAATTCTTCTGGTTCCCTGCTGTCATTCCCCATTTTTTTTTTTTTTAAAAAAAAACTACCTGCCAAAATTTATGTCAACTCAATTGGCCACTGAGGATAATCACCGTTTTAGCTTTAAGCTAATAAAATTCTAATGTCTTCATCTGCCATTATCCTTTGTAGCTTGGCAATAGTTCAGGAATGCTAAAATTTCTACCCGACGTTCTTTTCCTATTACAGCACGGTTTTCCTAAGTTAGAATTCATGTATCTTCATTTAACAATATAGGCCAATGCTGAAAACTGAATGGCTTTACAACAGGACCAGCCCTAGGCCATAAAACCAGCCATTTCATCAGATGTTTAACACGGGCTGGTCTTAAAAGCTATCAGATTAGGACGTGGTGTTTGAAATGCTTCACATGTATTCACCTGGGTAGCTTTACAACTGTCACGTAGCTGCACTATATGGAAGATCAGAGTTCAACTTCTGCACTAGGGATGGGAGACCCAAATTCCTTCCTTAACTTATGAAAACCGACTAGGTAATTTGGTTTTTACTTGTGTGTAGTATGGACTGTGGACAGCATTTAATTTCATCATAAATATGAGTCAGTTCTCCAGCATCCAAATATAAATCATGTGACTGTGGGTGTGCTGCAAGGCCATAAGTGTGAAAAATGGTCATAAGTCACTTTTTTTCAGTGCTGTTGTAAGTTTGAACGGTTACTAAGTGAACGGTTATAAGCCAAAGGGCTACCTGTATCTATGACCCTCTTGTAGAAGGAGAATTAAATGCAACTTCTCTTTTCAAGATACCTTGTAGGTAAAGAATTCAGCTTTCAGGCATCACGTTGTCCAAGTCAACCCTTTGGCTCCTAAGCCTGTGGCTGACATCACTATTACATAACAACAACAACAACAACAACAACAACAACAATAATAATAATAATAATAATAATAATAATAAACAACTTGGAAAGGATCTTGGAGGTCATCTAGTCCAACCCCCTGCTCAGGCAGGAAACCCTATACCATTTCAGACAAATGGCTGTCCAGTCTCTTCTTGAAAACTTCCAGTGTTGGAGCATTCACTGCTTCTGGAGGCAGGTTGTTCCACTGGTAAATTGTTCTAACTGTCAGGAAATTCCTCCTTAGTTCTAGGTTGCTTCTATCCTTCATGACTTTCCATCCATTGCTTCTTGTCCTGTCTTCAGTTGCTTTGGAGAATAACTTGACCCCCTCTTCTTTGTGGCAACTCCTGAGATATTGAAGCACTGCTATCATGTCCCCCCTGGTCCTTCTCTTCATTAAACTAGACATACCCAATTCCAGCAACCATTCCTCATATGTTTTAGCCTCCAGTCCCCTAATCATCTTTGTTGCTTTTCTCTGCACTCTTTCTAGAGTCTCAACATCTTTTTTACATCATGGTGACCAAAACTGGATGCAGTATTCCAAGTGTGGCCTTACCAATTTCATATCCAGGAGAAGATGTTAGAAGGCAATTTCTCTTCTGAAGTATGGTGTTTCTTTTTTCTTTTCTTACTTTTAAGAAATACGTCAATTTTTTTTTTCAAAAGCTGCCAGTTAAACCTTTGCTGGTCTTTGGCTGGGTAGCCTTCTGCAAGCTTTATCACCATCTGGCATGGGTTCTTATGTTCTTTAACTTTTGGAACTCTGTGGTCTTCAGGCCGTTTCCCAACAGACGTATCTCTGACTAAAAGACTGGCTATTTTTCTCAGCTCTGCGCCCTGTTCCTGTCAGCCACCAGCTCTGCTTCTCATATTCCATTTATTAAACTGTCAACTTCAAGCCTTCATTCCATAGCAACTGTAACTAAGGCAGCTACCACCAATTTTAGCCCAATATCTAGCAACAAAGCCAAGCTTCTGGTCAATGCTACTATATAACCCCCACACAGGGATTATTTGCAGAAAACGTAAATATTGTGACATTAAATAAAAAAAAAAGATCAAGAGACACTTCTCCACTGATATTAACAGATTTATCGAACGAGAAAGTTTCCATATATCCCATTTAATTAGGTCCAATAATTATTCCTACTTGACATATCTAAGTCTCAGCAAGAGCCAGGGTATTTGAGCATGGGAACTTCATATTTCAAACTGTGTAGTATTTAAAATATACAAATAATCTCAATTTGCACGAAGAGAAAATAGCAGATTACCGGGTGCCATTTCAAGGCATCACTATTAATTGTTGATTCATCTAAGCTTAGCTGCGTATTATGCTGGTACACCTGGAACATAATGGGCTATTTTTGTTTAACACGTTAATATTTGATACCTGGTGGAAGCTACTCACTCTTAGGAAAAGTTGCTCTTTCATAATTAATATGATATTTGAGAAACTTAATTACATAAACAAGTTCTAATTTGGTCTATCTATTTTGTTCATCTAGAACAGTGGTTCTTAACTTTTTTGAATAAATCGCCCCCTTGAGCCAATGAGGAAGTTGTCATCGCCCCCCTCTCAATCACAACATAGGAAATAATTCTTCAATTTATGCAAACACTTGTTTTGTTTTCTTTAAAATTGTCATCTGGATATATTGATGCAAATAATTTATTTCCAGTCTTTTTCCCATATCTCAACTGTGTGAAAAATTTTGGTGCCACCCGTCACTTTATTCCCAAACTTCGTGATACATGTATTTCATTATTATCTTATTTATTCAAGGCACTTAAATGTAATGACCACTGAAAACAAAATTCAATGGCAAGAAAGTGAAATGCCCGAAAAGAAAAACAGTAACATTTAACGATTGAATTACAAGTGAAATTTAAGATGCAAAAAGAAATATAAAAAGGGCATAAAAACAAACCGCAATGCGCCGGAAGATAAGCGATGCGTCTTCACATATGAACGGCGTTCTGTACTGAAGCTAGCTGGAGGAACATCTGAAAACACAATTCAATCCACTAATAGCGAGCGATCTGATGATTTTGTACGACAGATATACAGCGATTCACTGTATGAAAAAGTCTCAAAAGTGTCCCCAAAACATCTTGTCCATTGCCCCCATATCACCCCTTTTTTGTCCCTTCACCCCCGCGTCACCCCTTTTCATTCCATTGCCCCCCCTGAAAAACAAAATCGCTCCCTGGGGGGCAATATCATCCAGGTTAAGAACCACTGATCTAGAACAGTGAATGTTTGAAGGATAGATGACGAATCTATCCCCCATCTACAAATTGCAGGTCAATTAAGAACAAAACCGAACAGAACAAAACCGAACAGAACAGAAAGGGACTTTGGTGGTTTTCTAGTCCAAACCCCTGCTCAGCAGGGGACCCTATAGAATTGCATTAGCCACTCAAAGTTCATCTCTGATGCCATTTTTTTTTTTTTTGCATAATGTAAGACCCTAGAAACTCTTTGTTTTTTTATATGATTCTCAGTGTAGTAAAAAAAAAAAAAGGGGGGGGGAGACCTCCAATCTGCATCTTCCATTGAGGAAAATATGAAGAAGCACACAAACCTTCAAGAAATCTGGCTGGATCCAAGTTGTGTGACTAAGTTTGGAACAGTTGGTGTTCCTTGATGTCTGCAGACGAGATGGGCCATCAAAACAGGGATTCCCTGTTCTGCATGAATCATATTCCTGCTGCCAAGTTCTGATCTTTTCAGTAGAAATAATTTGTTGTAGGAATTGTTTAATACTCTGATGAGAACTCAGTGATGTACCTTCAGAAATGAATTGTTGGGATTTGAGAGGAAATTTGTCTGGATTCAGAAGCTAAGCAGGATGGGGACTGATGAGTATTTGGACAGGGGCCCTCCAAGGAAAACCAGGCTACATTAGGAAATCTAAGGAAAGCAAAAAGAACCCAAAGAACATAGAACACAGAACAGTAATAGAGTTGGAAGGGATCTGGGAGGTCTTCTAGTCCAATGTCCTGCTTGAGCAGGACAGCCTATAACCTTTCAGATAAATCAGTGTTTCTCAACCTTGACAATTTTAAGGCATGTGGACTTCAACTCCCAGAATTCCACAGCCAGCATTGCTGGCTGTGGAATTCTGGGAGTTGAAGTCCACATGTCTTAAAATTGTCAAGGTTGAGAAACACTGAGATAAATGGTTGTCCAGTTACTTCTTAAAAGCCTCCAGTGGTGGAGCACCCACCACTTCTGAAGACAAGCTGCTCCATTGGCTGAAGACAATGAAGACAATGGCAAACCATTTCCATATGATTGATAAAACCACAGGGCCATTAGGCTCAAAGGAGATTTTAATATTACCTTATAGCTCAACGGATTCCTGGCTTTCTCCCCCAATTTGTGGACTGACAAATGGAAGGTGCTTCATGTTACTGGATTTACGCATCACCAGTTTGAAAACATCCCACCCTTCCCAATTTCTCCTATAGAGAGAGAGAACAACAAGAAACTGCAAGCAGCTCTTGTGCATCTTGGCCCAGACTGAGCATCTGGAGCAGGAAGATGACAAACGACATCTACAAAACATATTAACGGTGGTGTGTGATGGTGACAGGACTGGAGGAGAAGAAGGAGAAAGAGACTCCTGTTTTTAATTTCTGGGCAGATTTGGGGAAGAGAGGAGCGAAGAGCACTCAACATTTTTCTCAAAAACAATTGTGAAAAACTTTGAGTGAACTGTGGTATTCTTTCACTTGTTTTTTTTTTATCATTATTATTGTTGATCAGTAATGGCGGTTAATTTCAAAATTAGGGGAAATTCACATTGATTGGTGCCTGCCATTGTGATGTCTTGGTAAGAGACCAACCTTCTCCATTTATCCAGACTTGGAACTAGCTGCCTGGACAATTATGGTACTTGACATCCCTGGATTCACCACCTACAGCTGTGAACTCATAACACTTATGTTTATAGATATAGCATTGGTTGTATCATGAGTCATCGCCAGCTTTGAGCGAAGGACTTCAAAATCAAGATCATGGCTTGAGTCGAAATGCAGAATCTGATATACAACTCAAAAAGAAAAGATTTATATAGAGCCTCAAATACTAGGAATCTTCCTTCCTTCCTTCCTTCCTTCCTTCCTTCCTTCCTTCCTTCCTTCCTTCCTTCCTTCCTTCCTTCCTTCCTTCCTTCCTTCCTTCCCTCTCCCCCTCCTTTCCTTCCTGCCTCCCTCCTCTCCCTCTCACCTTTATAATTTCCTTCCTTTCATCCCTCTCTCCCCTTCCCTCCCTCCCTCCTTCCCTTCCTGCCTCCCTCCCTCCCTCTTCCTCTCTCTCCCTCCTTTATAATTTCTTTCCTTCTTTCCTTCCTTTCTTCCTTCCCTCTCCCCTTCCCTCCCTCCTTTACTTCCTGCCTCCCTCCCTCCTCCTCTCCCTCCCACCTTTACAATTTCCTTCCTTTCCTCCCTCTCTCCCCTTCCCTCCCTCCCTCCTTCCCTTCCTGCCTCCCTCCCTCCCTCTTCCTCTCTCTCCCTCCTTTATAATTTCCTTCCTTCCTTCCTTTCTTCCTTCCCTCTCCCCTTCCCTCCCTCTTTTACTTCCTGCCTCCCTCCTCCTCTCCCTCCCACCTTTATAATTTCCTTCCTTCCTTCCTTCCCTCTCCTCTTCCTCCTTTACTTCCTGCCTCCCTCCCTCCTCCTCTCCCTCCCACCTTTAAAATTTCCTTCCTTCCTTCCTTCCCTCCCTCCCTCCTTCACTTCCTGCCTTCCTGCCTCCCTCCTCCCCTCTCTCTCCCTGCTTTATAATTTCCTTCTTTCCTTCCTTCCTTCCTTCCTTCCTTCCTTCCTTCCTTCCTTCCTTCCTTCCTTCCTTCCTTCCTTCCTTCCTTCCTTCCTTCCATCCTTCCTTCCCTCCCTCCCTCCCTCTCCCCCTTCCCCCTATTTACAAAATCTTAAAGGCTTTTCATCTTAAGATGCCAATACATTTTCTTCCGGCCACTTCCCAACGATGACCATCATCCTCATCCATCATCCATCCTCATCGTCGTCATCTCATCACAACAGGAAAAATCCTCTGCAGCGATGGCCACAGACGCCGAGCCTTCCACCTGAGCACGGCTGTCATTTTGACAGCTGCATTATGTTCTGAGAAACACGTGTGTGTTCTTTTGCCACAGAGGTGAGCAGTGAGCTATTATTCTGTGACAACGCTACTGATAGGTGAGCGCAGGAGAAAATAAAGAAGGATGCTTCTTTTGTGCATGGACGTACAGGACAGTTAGGTGAGATAGGGCAGAGACGCCTCCGCTTGGCTGCCCAACCAGTTCGGCAGCAACATTTTCTCTCTCCCATTCTGCTCCTGCCATTCACAGCATGGTAAAAATTTAGATTTAGATACATCCGGCCAGCCTCTTTTTCATCCAGTTCATGTGGGCAAGGTAGCCGACTGTAATATATTTATATATGACTAAAATAGGTCATCATGACCTTTAACAGAAGGAAACTGTGCATTGTAGGATAATAAGTTTTGAACAAATGGACCTCAGATGGGCCGACTGGCAGAATGTATTCAAAATAACCACATAGCCGAGTTGGAAGGGATCTTACAATAATAGTAATAAAGTTGGAAGGGACGTTGGAGGTCATCTAGTCCAACTCCCTATGCAGGCAGGAAACCCTATACTATTTCGGACAAATGGCTGTCCAGTCTCTTCTTAAAAACTTCCAGTGTTGGAGCATTCACCGCTTCTGGAGGTAGGTTGTTCCACTGATTAATTGTTCTAACTGTCAGGAAGTTTCTCCTTAGTTCCAGGTTGCTTCTCTCCTTGATTAGTTTCCATCCGTTGCTTCTTGTCCTGCCTTCAGATGCTTTGGAGAATAGCTTGACTCCCTCTTCTTTGTGGCAGCCCCTGAGATGTTGGAATGTTGCTATCAGATCACCTCTATTCCTCCTTTTCATTAAACTGGACATACCCAATTCCTGCCACCATTCTTTGCATGTTTTGGGACCTATGACTCTTGAAGGAAGAAAAATTTGGGAAACATGGGGCTGCTTCAGGGCACTGGATGTTAATGTGCTTCTGCTGCTGTTATCTGATCTTCATTTCCAACATTTCCCAGCCATTCTCACATTCCATAGAGCCTTACAGCCCTCTCTAAGCAGTTTACTATATTAGCATCTTGCCCCCAACAATCTGGGTCCTCATTTTACCGACCTCAGAAGGATGGAAGGCTGAGTGAAACATGAGCTGGTGAGGATCGAACTCTTGGCAGTGAGCTTAATCAGCCTGCAATATTCCATTCTATCCACGGCTCTTTTCAATGCTCCTTGCTAGAATGTCAATAGGGAAGCCAGTAGAAAGTCAGAATTCTCCTCCATCCAACTGTTGTTTTGCCTATCCATGGGTCGTCCCATTTCTCTATTTAGTTAAGGAAATATTTCTGAAATGATAGCCCAACAGGAGACGGGTTGCCTAGTTACAGTAAATGTATTGATGTGAGCTGTATATATCAGCGATATACAGTGATATAACGGAAAGTCTTTGAAGCAAAACCTTTTTTTTTTGTTATATACCCGTGCTTTTTGTCTTTAAATCAAGACAGCTTACATACTAAATGGTGCCAGCCATTTTAGATCCATCCTACCTGCCCTTCGTGGTCTGTAAATGACCTTCTGGATGCTAGTTTTATTTATTGGTTTAATTAATTTAAATTTATTACAGCTGCCCAATCCAATGGACTTTTAGCCTGCTGTACAGTGAAGAAATTCATCAGAAGACATTGACACCTGACAATCCAATAGTGGCCTTACATTGTTTCATTTAGAATTAAAAAGTGACCTTCAAGTCAATCGGAATCCCCCCAACATTGGGAAGAGGGAAGTGGTTGCTAAATTCTGAAATGATTGGCCCTCCCCAGTATCAACGATAGATAATTTGTCACAGAATGTCCAGGTGTAAGACGCACAATTGTGACTTGTAAATAATGTCTGACAGAGAGAAGCATGATGTCGTCCTAACATGTCCATCCTACAAAGTCCTAGTGATTGTGAAGGTCATCAGCTTGAGAAATGAGTGTTATATCCACACCTTTCAGTCGCTCTCTTGTTGAATGAAAGTTGCAAAGGTTTTAGGCGCCATCATATAGAGCAGGGGTTCTCAACCTTGGCAACTTTAAGACTTGGCTGAGGAGTTCTGGGAGTTGAAGTCCACAAGTCTTAAAGTTGCCAAGGTTGAGAACCCCTGATATAGAGCATAGAATATCAGATTTGGAAAGGACCTTGGAGATCTTCTAGTCCAGTGGTGGTCAACCTATGGCATGCGTGCCAGAGGCGGCACTCAGAGCCCTCTCTGTGGGCACACGCACCATGCCCCAGAGATGGCAACTGCCCCTGCTCAACCAGCCGCCTACTAACTCGCTGAGGTCCCACGTGGCCAGATGCATCCCAACATGGCTGGTTCCCCCCCCCCCCCGTCCCATCTCTCCTGGCCTCGCATGCTCTCCTTTTCCTGGGCACGACCCACTGCATTGCCTCCTCAGCTGTTGGCTGGCCGTCCAGCTCAGAGGCAGCTTCTCTGAACTGCTGGCAGTGGGCTGTGGAGGTCCAGAGTGAGCCGGTTGAGGGGCTGGTAGGCTGTGGCTGCTGACGGACACCATTGGCCCCCAAGCGCTCACTGGCCTCTGTGTGCAGGGGCCGATGGTGTTAGGCAGCAATCGCCCTGACCCTTGCCTTGCCCTGTGGCAATGGCACCCCACCCTGCCTCACCTCACCCCACAGAACAAGCCTCCTATCCACCGCCCCACCTACCAGAGACCCCCTGGATCTCCCCCAACCCTGCCCGGCCCCCATAGGCATCCCCCACGAACAACACTGAGGTGACCATGCCTACCTTGGCCACACCCACCCAGTCTGCCATGACCACCACAGCCGCGCCCATCCAGTGGGCCACGCCCACCTGGCACCCAGTGATAAATAAGTGGGTTTGGGGTTGCCGTTTGGGCACTCGGTCTCTAAAAGGTTTGCCATCTCTGCCCTAGACCCCATTTCAACCCTTTTGCAATCCATTCTGCCTGCGTGGGAATTTGAAGACCAGCTCGCCTGCCATGGGTTTTGGAATTTCAAACACTCCCCCGTGTGGAAGCGGTTGGTAGCCCAATCCACCTGCATGGGGTTTTGTAGTCCACCCTGCCTGCATGCGGTTTGCAACCCACCCAGCCAGGATGAGTTTTGCACTGTGCCCCACCTCAATAGGATTTGTAATGCATCCTGCTAGGATGGGATTCTGTAGCCCACAATCCCCGGGTGGGGTTTGTACTCCATTCTGTCTGTCTGGGAATTTGTAGTCCACCCCATCTGCATCAGTTTTGTAGTCTACCCCTCCTGGAAGGGCTGTGAAGCCCAACCCTGGCTGGATGGAGTTTTATAGTCCAATCTCACCTGGATGGCATATGTAGCTCAACCCGCCTGCATGGGCTTTAAATTGCAAAGGCTGGTTTTACAAAACACCCTAAGCCAAAAGTAATTAAACCACACTTCTGAACAGCTCACGTTATATGAATGGATCCAGTTAAATTGCCATAGAGATGGCATCGAGACCAAACTTACTTACTAGCTAATAAGCTATAGATGACAATACCTAAAATCTAGACTTGTGAGTACAGGGCGTTGTGGTGGTGCAGTGGTTAGAGGGCTGTACTGCAGGCAATTTCTGCTGACTGCCTGCTGCCAGCAGTTTGGCAGTTCGATTCTCACCAGCTCAAGGTTGACTCAGCCTTCCATCCTTCCGAGGTCGGTAAAATGAGGACAAAGATTGTTGGAGGGCAAGATGCTGACTTGTAAATTGCTTAGAGAGGGATGTAAAGCACTGTGAAGTGGTATAGAAGTTTAGGTGTTATTGTTAGTGCTCCACCTTTTCTCCTTCCTTCCTTCCTTCCTTCCTTCCTTCCTTCCTTCCTTCCTTCCTTCCTTCCTTCCTTCCTTCCTTCCTTTCCTTCCTTGTGGTTAGAATGTAGTATAAAATGCATTGCATAATCTCATGCTCTACCTTTCCTTCCTTCCTTCCTTCCTTCCTTCCTTCCTTCCTTCCTTCCTTCCTTCCTTCCTTCCTTCCTTTCCCTCCCTCCCTTCCTTCCTATTATTTCACTTCCCACCCCCTCCTTCCTCTCTTTTTTTCCTCCTGTTTCTTCCTGTTTTTTTTTTTTGTTTTGTTTTTTTTTGCTGGTAAGCAGAACAGTTTGCAAATCCCGTGCAATGTTCTTTTGCACTGTAATTACTTTTTAAAGAATGCATTATTTATACTGCCGAGGCACTTAGGCAGTTCCAATAACAGTTCCTAGGAAAAGCATTATTTTTGACAGCGAGGTTTTCTTTTATAAACCAGCTCCAATTTTACATTTCAGATCCTGTGCTGAGTCAGCATCTAAATATAGCCAAGGGAAGAATTGGCGTCTCTTTTGACACTCAGCTGAAGTTAAGAGTCTGGTTAAGCAGATTGAAATAAATGAAAGATTACATGGCAAGAGGGAAGAAATCGTCCTCTGTTTGATTTTTTATTTATTATTATTATTATGGATCATCGCACAGTCAGCCAGATGTTCAGACTGGATTTGGCACTTTGTCTACCTATCTAGTCCTTACCAGGACCTGGGATAGGCAGATGTGGATGTTTGATGGTATTACAGGTATCGTCACAGGATGGAAGCAGTTCCTAGTAAGGCCGCCTTTTGCAATTGACTAATAGCAAATTTGTCAATGCCAATGGTGTTCAAGTGGTGCTCCAGTTGTTTTGGGATTGCACCCAAGGAGCCTATGACTATTGGTACTACCCTTGCTTGCTTTTGCCACAGTCTTTCTATTTCTATTTGTAGGTCTTTGTATTTTGTTATCTTCTCCAGTTCTTTCTCTTCTATTCTGCTATCTCCAGGCACTGCCACGTCCACTATCCAGACTTTTTTGTCTTTCTTATTGACAATTATTAAGTCTGGGGTGTTATGTTGCAGGTGCTTATCTGTTTGAATTCTGAAGTCCCAGAGCAGTTTAATTTATTATTATTATTATTATTATTAGTAGTAGTAGTGTTGTTGTTGTTGTTATTATTATTATTATTATTATTATTATTATTATTATTATTATTATTATTATTTTGTTGTTGTTGTTGTTGTTGTTGTTGTTATTATTGGATCAACCTGTTCTCCAAAGCACCAGAAGGGAGGACCAGCAGCAACGGATGGAAACTAATAGAAGAGAGAAACAACCTAGAACTAAGGAGAAATTTCCTGACAGTCAGAACAATTAATCAGTGGAATAGCCTGCCTCCAGAAGCTGTGAATGCTCCAACACTGGAAGTCTTGAAGAAGAGATTGGACAACCATTTGTCTGAAATGTTATAGGGTTTCTTGCCTAAGCAGGGGGTTGGACTAGATGACCTCCAAGGTCCCTTCCAATTCTGTTAAACCTGTTGAACTTCTCTTTTGGGATGGGCAAAATAGAGAATAGAGAATCCTATCAAAACACAGAAGAAAAACACAATCCCTCGTGTTATGGACTCAAGGGAAGGGCTAAGATATCTGATGTGACCAAATTAAAATAAATTAAAAGATTCAGCAGGGGCAGAAAAGACAGATTCAAAGGTGGAAAGTACAGAAAAAAAATTGGTTTGGGCTGATTTTTTTTTTAAAAAATGAGTTTACTTAGGAGTTGAGATGTATATAAATTATTATTGTGCTTCTTACTGTTTTGTTCCTGAATCTGTGTGCCAAGAGAGCTGCCTCAGCCATTTTTTTTGCAACCCAAAATACATGCACAGAAATGGTGACATTTAAGAAAAACAAATATGCACAAAAGTCTTTACATTAGAGGAAAAAAGCAGGTTTTTCCAACATAGTGCCTTAGAGAGAAAAAATGACTTCTAAAATCTGTGCACGATATGAAAAAAAAATGTTTTTTTTAAATTAATATACTTGCACAAATCTGCTGAAGTATATACATTTTCTTCCTCTTTCCCTGTCCCCCGTTTGCAAATTAATGCAAATTTGGCTAACTGGAAATTGAAAGAACAGGGAACTCTGTGCAAATGTATTTATCATCGCTAACCCGTCCCCTCTTCCTGATTTGTGAAGTGTCTTAGAGGTCTAAAACAAATGTATGTTGCAGGTTTCATCAGTCAGAACTACATGCAATTCACAAATTTAAGCGTCACACCATAGACAAGATGCTGCATGACAAATTGTCCATAAATCAATGGTAAATAAGGGATTCCCATAAAACTAAGGACATATTGGCCAAGTATTAGACAGCTGGGATGAAACTCCACAAGGATGTAGAGGCATCAAAAAAATGATCAGCAGCTATTATTATCCTTTTATAAAATTAAAGAGTATGTGCCTGTTCTGAAATGGACAGTAATTGGAATAAAAAGCAGCTTTTTTTTTTAAAGTGTCTTTAAAACCTTTTGAAGCTGCCTCTTAATGAGTATCTGTATAGCAGTCACTAACTTTCATTGCTATCGTGTTAGCTTTTAAGTCCAAGGCATATTTTAAGGTTCAGAGGAACCAAAGCATTTAAAGGAGACCGTTTCAAGTGTTCTCAGCCAGGAACTCTTACAATATGGGGGAAAAAAAAGACCAATATTGCACATTAATTGAAAATAAAATTTAGGAACACCCCAGGATCCTTAAATATATATGTATCTCCTATTTACCTCTAATTACACTGATAGAGCAAGTCTTAAGAAACAATTTTTTGCAGATCAAACGAGGTAACTCATTCCAAAGTTCATCTTGATTAAAAAGTTCTGGCTTGCTAGGATGTTTGGTATCTTCTGGAGCAACTGAACATTAAAGAGGAATTTAATTCAGAGCTTTTTTTGGTGTTGTTGAATGAAAGATCCAGATGAAATTGGTGAAAAGCAAGTGAGTTCAGGAATATCTGTAAAGAGAGTAGAGTCCCAAAAGTTGATCGTGAGATTGAAGCCCCTCTATGTTTAAAACAGGGGTCTTCAAACTTGGCCCTTCGATGACTTGTGGACCTCAACTCCCAGAATTCCTGAGCCAGCCTCCATTTTGTTTGTTATATTTAAGACAGGGGTCTTCAAACTTGGCCCTTTTATGACTTGTGGACTTCAGTTCCCAGAATTCCTCAGCCAGCCTCCATTTTGTTTGTTAGATTGAAGCCAGGGTCTTCAAACTTGGCCCTTCGATGACTTGTGGATCTCAACTCCCAGAATTCCTCAGCCAGCCTCCATTTTATTTGTTAGATTTAAGACAGGGGTCTTCAAACTTAGCCCTTTTATGACTTCCTCAGCCACCCATGTATTAAATAAAACACTTAAAATGTGTTCCCTTAAATAGGATTTCTTAGGCTCTTTTCAACAGTTGAAATGGTTGGAATCTAAGTGTTAGCTCTTGACCATTTAGAGCAGAGGTCCACAAATTTTGGGGCACCAGGGACCGGTTCTGTGGAGAGAGGGTTTTCCATGGACCAGAGGGGGTGTGGTTTTGTGTGCTGCCTGCATCCTGCAGATGGGACTTTGCTTGTTTGTGTGGACCGGTTGCTGGCATGCCATGGCCCGGTACTGGTCCAAAGACTGGGGGTTGGGGACCCTTGATTTAGATCAGGGATCTCCAAATCTGGCAACTTTAAGGCTTGTGGACTTCAACTTCCAGAATTCCTCAGCCAGTTGGAATTCTGGGAGTTGAAGTCCACCCGTCTTAAAATTGCCACGTTTGAAGACCTCTGATTTAGAGTCTCATAAGAAGTACTTTTGTTGTGCTGTGCCAGATTGGGACAAGCATACAAGCAATTTTCTGGAACAAGCCAATTCATTTGGTACATGAAAAGATCATCCTGAAGTTGGCTTAAGATACAGGCTTAAAATACAGGAGGATTTGGACAGACTTGAACACTGGGCGCTATCTAACAAAATGAAATTCAATGGTGAAAAAAGTAAGGTTCTACATTTAGGCAAAAAACCCCAAATGTACAGGTAAAGTATAGGGGGTACCTTGCTCAATAGTAGCGACTGTGAGAGGGATCTCGGAGTCCTAGTGGACAATCACTTAAATATGAGCCAGCAGTGTGCTGCAGCTGCCAAAAAGGCCAACACAGTGCTGGGCTGCATTAACAGAGGGATAGAATCAAGATCACATGAAGTATTAATACCACTTTACAATACCTTGGCAAGGCCACACTTGGAATACTGCATCCAGTTTAGGTCACCACGATGTAAAAAAGATGTTAAGACTCTAGAAAGAGTACAGACAAGAGCAACAAAGATGATCAGGGGACTGGAGGCTAAAACATATAAAGAACAGCTGTTGGAATTGGGTATGTCTAGTTTAATGAAGAGAAGGACGAAGGGTGACAAGATAGCAGTGCTCCAATATCTCAGGGGCTGCCCCAAAGAAGAGGGAGTCAAGCTATTTTCCAAAGCGCCTAAAGGCAGAACAAGAAGAAACGGATGGAAACTAACCAAGGAGAGAAGCAACCTAGAACTAAGGAGAAACTTCCTGAGAACAATTAACCAGTGGAACAACCTGCCTCCAGAAGCTGTGAATGCTCCAACACTTTAAGTTTTTAAGAAGAGACTGGACAGCCATTTGTCCGAAATGGTATGGTGAGCAGTGGGTTGAACTAGATGACCTCCAAGGTCCCTCCTAACTTCTTCTTCTTCTTCTTCTTCTTCTTCTTCCTCTTCCTCTTCCTCTTCCTCTTCCTCTTCCTCTTCCTCTTCCTCTTCCTCTTCTTCTTCTTCTTCTTCTTCTTCTTCTTCTTATTATTATTATTATTATTATTATGCCTTTTTTCTCTTTCTTTCAAAGTCTACCCTTTCTTCCACTCTGCAAAAGACCATGATTTTACCATAGATCATATCTAAAGAAGCAGTACATCACCACATGTAGTGAATATTTTTCTAGCTGCTTCAGAAAAATTGGATGCATCGATTCTGTGATGAATGATCCGATCTATTTGTCCAATTTGCTTTTTTGAAAAAAACAAAACCAAAAAACAAAATACCCTTTCGGCCTATGGCCAATGAGGTGAAATAACAATAACGAGAATTCATAACATGTAGGAAACATGCAAAGCCCAAGAGGAAGGAAAAAAAATTATTGCCGAGCTAAATGTGAAGGGAAAGACTGGGTTCCTACCAAAAAATAAAAATAAAAAATGTGCCTGCACATAATTAGTGACACATGTTAATGTTTGTACGGGGTTGTTTTATGTCAGTAATTAATTTTTACATACGTTCTTATTACATTATTAAAGGCATTAAAATAAGCTAATAATTTACTTTGGGTAAAATATCAGCTGCAACGTGCAATGTAATTGCTCCAAAGCACACTCAAAACAAGCCCATCAAAGTCTAGTGTTCCTCAAGAGATACGTTGTATGGGATTGGGAGATTAAACAGATGCTTCTTTCTTTCATTCAATAGATATTGCTTTGGATAATGATAAGACGATTCAATTTCCCACCTCGCCCCCATCTTATTTCCACAAATGCGTGTGCTAAAAGCACACTGTTAATGAACTTTACTCATTTCTAAATTAAACACATAAGACTCCATTGCAGAAAATGCTCAGAGCAACGGACAATCTAAATATCTCTGTAAATGTGGATAGATGTGGCTGCGGCCATCGATGTGTGAGCATCTGGAGTCAACCAATAAAAACTATTAGCAATGGCTGTGGGCAGAGTTTGCCTGCAATACTGCATTCTAACACTGTGCCATCATGGTGGAAGGAAGGAAGGAAGGAAGGAAGGAAGGAAGGAAGGAAGGAAGGAAGGAAGGAAGGAAGGAAGGAAGGAAGGAAGGAAGGAATAGCTGTAGTACTTAGACTTCTATGCCACTTCACAGTGCTTTTACAACCCTTTCTAAGCAATTTACAGAGTCAGCATATTTTCTCCCAACAATCTGAGTCCTCATTTTACCGACCTCAGAAGGATGGAAGGCTGAGTCAACCTTGAGCCTAATAAGAGTAACTCAAAACCTATGTGAGCCATGTTGATTTGATTACTACTAGAGGTGGATGAAAGTCGAAAAGTTTACCCTATTCCTCAATTCAAATTAAACTCTATGTATATAACTACATAGGTTTTGAGTTCCTCTTATGAGTTGCATACGGATGGACATCACCAACTGTGTTCACTGAAACTGTAGCTTGGATCTTCTTGGCTAGAACATTTTTTTTTCTTTCCTAGGCTTTCATTGACTTCCTTTTCAAACTACACATCTCCAGAAAACCCATTTGGTAATAATAACAATAAGTTGGAAGGTACCTTGGAGGTCATCTAGTCCAACCCCCTATATCAATGATGGCAAACCTTTTAGACACTGAGTGCCCCCCCAAATGCCCTGCTCGCCCCCTACCCACAGGGCCACCTACCATGTCCACAGTCCACTGCAGCTGATCGCCCAGGTGAACCTGCAGCACCATGGTGGCCATGCCCTTCGCCCATGCCCCACAGCATCATTTGTGTGCGATGGGGCATGAATGTGGAGTCTTGTCCCTGCTGTCCGGCTGCCATATCCTTGGCTGTGCTGCTCCATGTGGGCCACATCCGGGGATGGCTCTCCTCTGGGGATGCTGCTGGTGAGGAGGGGCCTATGGGGGAGATAGGGCTGGGCGACGGCACGTGTGCCCACAGAGACAGGTCTGCATGCCGCCTCTGGCACTTGTGCCATAGGTTTGCCACCCCTACCCTATACCATTTCAGACAAATGGCTGTCCAGTCTCTTCTTAAAAACTTCCAGTGTTGCAGCATTCACAACTTCTGGAGGCAGGTTGTTCCACTGATTAATTGTTCTAACTGTCAGGAAGTTTCTCCTTAGTTCTAGGTTGCTTCTCTCCTTGGTTAGTTTCCATCCATTGCTTCTTGTCCTGCCTTCAGGTGCTTTGGAAAATAGCTTGACTCCCTCTTCTTTGGGGCAGCCCCTGAGATACTGGAACACTGCTCTCATGTCACCCCTCGTCCTTCTCTTCATTAAACTAGACATACCCAATTCCAACTTAAATACTTAATGACAAGAATGATTAGAGCAACAGGAATGATTAGGGGCTGGAGGCTGAAACATATGAAGAATGGTTATAGGAGTGAACTCTTCTTGTTGGGAATAATGACAGAAAAATACGACAAGGGAACAATCTACCTGCTGCTACACATCCTGACTGCAGCTAGGCTTGCTTTTGTGCAAAAATGGAAGAGCAAAGAAATTCCCACAGAGGAAGAGTTAATACATAAAATATTAGCATGTGCGGAAATGGACAGGCTCACAATGATATTAAAAGACAAACGTGGATCAGTTTATTATGAAGCCTGGGATAAATTTACTGCTGGAGGAATTTGAAGAGGACGGTTGGGATTAAAGATGAATGTTAAGATAGAAATATATGTTATTTTAGAATAAGAATTGTATAGAAAACTTAGATGTATATGTAGAGATGAAGAATTGATTGTAAAAAGTGGAATAATCTGATAAGAATGTATATGCTGGAATGTCACATTAAATACAATGTTTGTTTCTTTTTAACTGTATTATAAATAAAATTTGTATATAAAAAAAAGAATGGTTATAGGAATTGGCTATGACTAGTCAAGTGGGGAAAAAAAAACTAGGGATGACATTATAGCACTGTTCCAACATTTGAGGGGCTTCTACAAAGACAAGGGGGTCAAACTATTTTCCGAAGCACCAAAAGACAAGACAAGAAACAATGGTTGGAAAATAGCCAAGGAGAGAAGCAACCTAGAACTAAGGAAGGTGAGAGCAATCAATGGAGTTAGGAAACGGTGAAAGCAATCAACCAATGGAATAGCTTGCCTTCAGAAGTGGTGGGTGCTCCATCACTTTCAAAAAGTGACTGGACAACCATTTGTCTGGAATGGTATGGAGCAGGGGTAGGCAACCTTGGCTCTTTTATGACTCGTGGACTTCAACTCCCAGAATTCCTGAGCCAGCATGGCTCAGCTTGGAAACCTCTCCCTTCTCCTTCAGCATGGCTGGCTCAGGAATTCTGGGAGTTGAAGTCCACGAGTCATAAAAGGACCAAGTTTGAAGACCCCCGATCTACGCTGATCTGACTGCCAATTACTGGTGGAGAAGTGCTGGAGTCCTTTTCTCTTTGGGGCTGGTTGATTGTCTTATTTTCAGGGAAACATGGTAACAATGCATTTTGCCATTTTGGACCGGTGAACCGCCATGTTAGAGAGGTCAAAAGGTCCAGACGGCATCCATGATTATACAATCATTGCATAGCCAATCAATTGTTGATTCAGTTGTGGATCGGCCTCTATTGTTTGCCATATTTTCAGTTCCCTGGTGCCACCAAATCAACCAGTTAGTAAGAGACTATTTTGTGTGGAAATCCTTAGAAATGTCTCAACTTCTGCTAAAAATTCTTACGTATGGATAGCGATTTTATGGAGTTTGCAAGAATATAATTTATTATTTCTGCTGTGCTCTTGGGCAAGTGAATAACACATTATGGAATATCTTAATGATACCATATAATGTAATCAACAGAGTAATTTAGCAATGCAGTCGAATGCTCATGGGGAATTGTCGCCAGGGAAAATGTACGTACAATTGCAGCTTCGGTGCGTGACTTAAAAAAGAAAGGAAGAAAAAAAAAACTGCAGCATTTTTAATTCTTTTGTACTTAATTCTTTTGTTTTATTTTGGGTTACTTCGTTGATTTGTTTTTCTCTTGTTTGATGTTTGAAGTCTTGGCTGTGCTGTAAACTTCATTGTCTTTTTACTTAAAAAAAAAATACCATATAAAAGAAATTACCATTAAGGCTGAATTCCAGCTACTTACAATGTGCTGTAAGCAAATCTACCCTAAGTTGTAGTTTTATTTGGAATCAATTAAGTGATTTCCCCCCAAATTAGATAAATGGTGGGTTAATTTTGATCCAATTACAAGCCACAATCAAACACAGAATGAACATCTGTTACGGATTTCTTTCCTCTAGCTTCCTTCACTCAGGATACAACAGCCTGAGCATCTGTCTTATTTAAAGTCCTCTTCGTTAGTTCATTCTTTACTCATAGTAGAAAAAATATGGGCACAATTTCACATCAGCTATTCTTTTTCTCCCGAAAACTTTGAACATCGTAATTTTTTTTTCTTTGTCTTTCCAAACTACAATGTATGCAATTAGTTTTGTAGTCTGTGTTGAAGTAGTTTTTATCTCATTATTTGTTTCAGTATCCATATAAAGAAGGGTGACTCATTTCTATAAGTGACTCATTCTTAGTAATAGGCCCTGTTTTGCATACATATTCAGGGCTTAATTTGGGCTAAATTGCCATGTGTTTCTAATCTCTGACCTCTTATCCTGTCGGTGCTAATGAAAATTACAAACCAGGGAGGGAAGAAGGAAAGAAGGAAGGGAAGGAAGGGGGGGAGGGAGGGAATATTAAAAGGTGTATTTGACACCGCACTACAAATATTGTGATTTAATTGTGTCCTGTCAGATGTACCTTGCATCTGATATCGAGACAACAGTAAAAAAAAAAAAAAAAGCAGAGTTTGTATTTTCATGTATTTTCATATAATTTTCACCTGCGCTGTGTGTGTATGTGTGCATGCATGTGATAAAAGCTAACACCAGGTTGACAATAGCTGGGCTGTGCAAAGTCTTGCATTCGATTTGTGGAAGAGCTATTTCAAGAAAAGACAGAAATAGAGGTGCAGGAACTGTTTGCAACACATTAAAAGTGTGAAGTCTGTTTATGGGACTACGAAGAAACTTGCTGGGCCCCTAGTAAATAGCATCTGGTATTCTGAAATAAATCACTTTTTGTGACTACCACAGATCATATCAGGACCCAACTAAGTGGTAATATTCATCAAGAAAAAGAAAGAAGGAAGGAAGGAAGGAAGGAAGGAAAAAAAGAAAGAAAGAAAGAAAGAAAGAAAGAAAGAAAGAAAGAAAGAAAGAGAATGCTGCTAACATCAAATGTTTTTGCTTTGACAACATATGGAGATGCAACCTTTTTCCTTCTTATGTTTTACTCTTAGAATTAGAGTTAGAATTAGATGATACTGGGGGGAGGAGGAGGAACGTGCATGGGAGTTTAGTTAGACATAACAATATCATAACCAGTGTGAGAATCAAGGTTTTTGAAATAAGAGATGATAAGAATTGGCGGGCTGGAGAACTGGAGGGAGAGCTTGCATTTCAAACTAATTGGAGAATGTGATTTATGACAGTTAATTGGAGGAGGGAATTGTGCTTTGATACTATGTGCTCAGGGGAAGGGAATCCAGATTTTGGCTTTGGCTATGTAAGTGCCGATGCTATGCTATTCAAATAAAGATTCTTTAAGGTAAACAATGCCTTGAAATTCTTTGAAGAGTTTCATCCATCGGAACCATGAAAGGAGAAAGAAAGAAAGAAAGAAAGAAAGAAAGAAAGAAAGAAAGAAAGAAAGAAAGAAAGAAAGAAGAGAAAGAAAGAGGAGAAAGAAAGAAAGAGGAGAAAGAAAGAAAGAAAAAGGAAGGAAGGAAAGAAAGAGAGAACAAGAAAGGAAAGAAGAAAGAAAGAAAGAAAGAAAGAGGAAAAGAAAGAAAGAAAGAAAGAAAGAAAGAAAGAAAGTCAATGCTGCTAACGTCGGATGTTTTTGCTTTGACAACATGGAGATGCAATATTTATCAAGAAAAAGAAAGAAGGAAAGAAAGAAAGAAAGAAAGAAAGAAAGAAAGAAAGAAAGAAAGAAAGAAAGAAAGAAAGGCTGTATATCAAAACTTGGTTGAGTTTTTCACCATAGTCTTCCGCTTTCTCCATCCTTCCTTGATTCTATTCTCAAGCTATTCAACCTCTTCCCCAAAAGCCCCTGAGGGCAGGACAAGAAGCGACAGATGGAAACTCACCCAGGAAAGAAGCAACCTGGAACTTACAGTGCAGTTAAAAAAATAGATATAAAATAATATATACCTACAGGTGGTCCTCGACCTATGGACACAATGGGGCCACAACATTTCTGCTGCTAAGTAGAGACAGTTTATGACCTTTGTTGCCGCAATTATTAAGGGAATCACTGCAGTGTGGTTAAGTTGGTACCAGGGTTGTTAAATGAGTGTGGCCTGTCAGAAGGTCACAAAAGGGGATCACCTGATCCCCAGTTGCCATTGGCCAAGCGCTCGATCCTGTGACCGTGGGGATGCTGCAAAGGTTGTAACTGTGGAAGAAAAATGACTGCAAGTCATTTTTCCCAGTGCTGTTGCAACTTTGAACAGTCACTAAGGGAGCTGTTGTAAGTCGAGGACTACCTGTGTAGTAAAGCCTTTGTTTGTTGTTGTTTCTGCAAAAAAAATTATTATAGATAGTTGAAAAATGCAATCAAACGTGCAGTGATAGCTCTCTTTGAATCAACGTGCACCTTTTCTTATTTTTGAAAGACACTCTGAGATTACAAATAATAATAAATCATCATAAATAATAAAAAATAAATAATAAAAATAATAAATCTGGCAGCCTCAATGTTTATTTATATCATGGAAAGCTTTCAGGGGTAAGAAGACTGTTAAACATTGGATAGACAAAAACAATCAAAAGCCTGCCAGATCCCTGCTGTCATTTGGACCATACAACTGCTGTGTGAAAGTTGAAGGCCAAGTGGGGTATATTAAGCTAATATCCAGGTACAAGTAGTAGAAGGGAAGACATTTTTCTGTCAAATAAAAATAAAATGGAAAAAAAGGGGAAAAAAGCAGCTGTAGACATTCCACTATACAAAAGACACTCATAACTTCAGGATATGGAGATTCTCCATTCATAAAGCCTTAAGGAACTTTATGTCCGGCCAAAACATTCAAAGAATAGAATAGAATAGAATAGAATAGAATAGAATAGAATAGAATAGAATTGGGAATGGGAATGGGAATAGGAATAGGAATAGGAATAGAGTAGAGTAGAGTAGAGTAGAGTAGAGTAGAGTAGAGTAGAATGGAATAATGGAATGAAGAATAGAATAGAGTAGAGTAGAGTAGAGTAGAGTAGAGTAGAGTAGAGAATAGAATAGAGAATAGAATAAAATAGAATAGAAATAGAAATAGAATAGAATAGAATAGGAATAGAGTAGAGTAGAGTAGAATAATGGAATGAAGAATAGAGTAGAGTAGAGTAGAGTAGAGTAGAGTAGAGTAGAGTAGAGTAGAGTAGAGTAGAGTAGGGTAGAGTAGAGAATAGAATATAGAATAGAGTAGAGTAGAGTAGAATAGAGTAGAGTAGAGAATAGAATAGAATAGAATAGAATAGAATAGAATAGAATAGAATAGAATAGAATAGAATAGAATAGAATAGAATAGAATAGAACTTGAAGGGACCTTGAAGAGACCTTGGAGGTCTTCTAATCCAACCCCCCTGCTCAAGCAGGAGAGCCTATACCATCTCAGACAAGTGAATGTCCAATCTCTTCTTAAAAACCTCCAGTGATAGAGTGCTGTGGGATCTCATTTCCATCCCCATCAACAAGACATGCTTAACCTATTCTTGTTTTCTCAACATTATCTGTCTTTGGAAGAAATCTTAATGCATTCTTAGTTGGCAAAACTTAGGTTGCATGTTTATTGGGCTTACAAATAGTGCAGGGTCTAATAGACTCCCCCAAACTATCTGCCTGCTAATGCAGAGGGAAAATAGCCCCCTCTAAAAGTGGAACACTGTATGCATATTAACTTTGGAATATTCCTGCAATTTCTTTGTGTTACTGAGATGGTTTCCTTTCTGAGTATCCTCTTTAAAGTTTACTCACACTCGCAGTGTGTCACCATCGTGGAGACAATTTTGCAGTATTTCCTGAGGTGCAGTGACTATGAAATGACAAGGAGAGATAACTTGGAGAATTATGTTTGAACTTTGGAGCATCTTCTCTTTCATTATTTATAAACTGTGGCCATTTATATTGTGTTCCAAAAGAGCTGGGTGTATCTTAATGATTTATTAGGTGCCTAAGTACTAAACGAGAAAAAGTAATGTTAAAAATGTTTTTTTATACTTCTACTATTATTAGCTCTATTAAGAGGAGAGGGAAGACGTAGACCCAAAGCTTGGAAATTAGCAGTGTTAATTTTTAACATCAAAGCAATACAATACTTTAAATAAATTAACCTAGGAAACAAATGACTCTATAGGGTCTTAGTGCTAAACATTTAATCTTCTGGTTGGGATCAGCTCTTGAAGTGACTTTTCATTAACAGTACAAAGTCCTTCAAAGGAGATTGCATGCTTAATTATGTGACTGTTAATACCTGCAGTTGTGTGAAGTGACTTGGATAACATATTTTATTCCTTAGGACCTAAACATTACATACTCCTAATTGTTTTATATCCATGTCATTTAACTTAGCACCTACTTCATGAAATTCTTCTAGTTTTTTTTTTTTTTAACCGCCAGACAAACGTGAGGATTCCCCCCCCTAAATCTTGTTTTCCTTCTGGCCCACTCACGACACTAGGAAAATTTTACACAGTTCAGTTTTACTCTACAAGGTATTATCAGTGAGAATTTTGAAACACTACAGAGGAAGGAAGAAGGAAGGAAGGAAGGAAGGAAGGAAGGAAGGAAGGAAGGAAGGAAGGAAGGAAGGGAGGGAGGGAGGGAGGGAGGGAGGGAGGGAGGGAGGAAAGAAGGAAAGAGATTCTTGGTGTTTGAGGCTCTACATAAATCTTATCTTTCTGAGTTGTATACCAGAATCTGCATTTCAGCTAAAGCCATGAACTTAATTTTGAAATCCTTTGCTCAAAGCTGACAATGTCTCATGATATAACCAGTGCTATATCTATAAACATAAGTGTTATGAGTTCACAAGCTATAGATGTGATGAATCCAGTGATGTCAAATACCATAATCATCCAGGCAGTTGCAGCTAGTTCTAAATCTGGATAAATGGAGAAGTAAATGACTTTCAGGAGAACTTTGAAACACTAGGAAGGAAGGAAGGAAGGAAGGAAGGAAGGAAGGAAGGAAGGAAGGAAGGAAGGAAGGAAGGAAGGAAGGAAGGAAGGAAGGAAGGAAGGAAGGCTGATGGGAATTCACATAGATCTTTGAGTTCCCATGGATAGAGGAATGGAATGGAATGGAATGGAAACCTCCCACCTATAACAGGTAAGCTTAGGAAATAAATTCAATTCCTATTTTTAAGTGAACTAACAACATTTGTGCTCTAGTGATTACTGTTCAGATCATAACACAATTGGTTACGATCTGCACTTTTCTCCACACATTAGAAGACTGATGTAAAGGGCCACAAAATGTTAGAATCAGCAATTCTACACAAACCAACATGTAGTTTAAGCCTGGGCAACAGTGGAAGCAACAGAAGCATGCTCAGATTGATGATTCCCTAATCCACCACAGTATAATAGGGAGGGCAGAGAGAGATGTTGGTGTTTCAGGATTTTGTCAACACAACCTATCAGGGCTGACAACTGGACTCATCTATAAAAAGATCATAACAACATACATATTTTATGTCTTGGAATAAATGAGTATATTAAGAACTGTTGGGGACACATAGAAACACGAAGATGATCTGAGTTTGGCCTAAGCGGAAGGAAGGAAGGAAGGAAGGAAGGAAGGAAGGAAGGAAGGAAGGAAGGAAGGAAGGAAGGAAGGAAGGAGGGAGGGAGGAAGGAAGGGGAAGGAGGGAAGGAAGGAAGGAAGTAAAGGAAAGGGAGGGAGGGAAGGAAGGAAGGAAAGGGAAGGAAGGAAGGAAGGAAGGAAAGAAGGAAGGAAAGGGAAGGAAGGAAGGAAAGGAAAGGAGGGAGGGAAGGAAGAAAGGGAGGAAGGAGGGAGGGAAGAAGGAAGGGAGGCAGGGAGGAGGGAGGGAGGGAGGAAGGAGAGAGAGAAAGGAGGAGGGAGGGAGGAAGCGAAGAGAGGAGGGAGGGAGGGAAGGAAGGAAGGAAGGAAATGGAAGGAAAGAAGGAAGGAAGGGGAAGGAGGGAAGGAAGGAAGGAAAGGAAAGGAGGTAGGAAGGGAAGGAAGGAAGGAAGGAAGGAAGGAAGGAAGGAAGGAAGGAAGGAAGGAAGGAAAGGGAAAGAAATAACTAAGGAAGAATTGGATAATATTTGTGAGACTATGAAAGGTGCAATAGGTTCTACTTGTCATCGGTGACATCAGAAAACAACAGATTCTAAGACAAATTGCCAGAATCCAGCATGCCTTGGAGTATGCAGCCAATTCTGTTGGCCTTGTCTTTGTAATTGTTATGGAGAAGAAGTCATGTCTGCTTTGTTGGATCCAAACTGATACTGCCCACCTTGCTCTGAGATCTGTGATTGTAGCTTCTGCCGGCAGCGGGAAGGAATATATCTTGGTTTACTTAGCCAAGTATCACAGGTACGATAATGTCCATGCTTACTTGATTGATCTCCCCTGGAATTACAATCATCACTTTCAAGTGAAGTTGTAACAGCACAACCGGGCAAAAGACATGCCACAGCATTGCCATGACACAAGAAGTATGACGCCAGAATAAAGTTCAGACTCCAACTAAGTCATCACTCTACATCAATTCCCCAAAGACCATTTTGTAGGTTTGACAAACAGCAGCCCAAAACGTGGGCTGACCAAGTGTGATAGCTGTATCTGCCAATAAAATGCAATATTAATTCAAATATTAAATATGGCAAGTCTGCTTTTTTCGTGTGAGTCAGAAGATGAGCAACATGAGTATCATACTCCAACGGAATGAGCAATATAGGAAAGCATGAGTCACTCAAACCTTAGGCCATAAAAGCAGATCTAGTCAGCATGAAAGGTTAGGATCATGAGATTAAAAGTCGTATGGTTGGTTAGAAGACGTTCAGATACTCTCCAAGGATGGTATCTGAAAATTTACTTATTTTTATTTATTTATTCAATTTTGATAGCCACCCATCTCTGCCAAGTGATTCTGGTTATCATTCTAAAGCAGTTAAAACAAAAACAATAAAGCAAAAAAAACGAATACGTATGAAAGCTGGTGTAGATAACCAACTAACAAAGAAATGGAGCCCTTAATACATTCACTGCTTTAGGCACACTCAATCAAGGTTGTGGCTGTTCTAATCTTCTAAGGTAGAATATTTCACACAGCAGGGGCCACGGCAGAGAAAGCCTGTCTTCCAGTTCTCACCAGTCAACCCTCTCTGGCCGATGGGATCTGAAGATTGCCCAATATGCTGTATTGAATTGGCAGAATGGGACAGCTTGCCATGGCCAACTCATCTTGGCCACCTTGCCATGGCCAGCTCACCACGGCTAACTCGCCATGATCACCTGGCTGTGGCCAATTCAACATGGCGTATTAAGTTTTGAAGCATGTTCTTTTTTCCCACTGCAACAGTTATTGCTTCTCAGCTTGCTAACGAACTCAGGCAGAGGGAATCAGATTGGAATGCAAAGATGAAGAAAGCAGACCATGGGAACCAAGGATAGTTATCAGGTGTCTGGCCAGACCCAGAGATGCTTTCTCATAACAATATTGCTCCGTCTAATTGGGCATCGTGACCTGATCCAGAGGGAGGAGAGAGAATTCTATGCTTTCACTATGTAGGGCTTGGGTGGGGTTTTGCCAGAGCTGGTTTTGCTTTCATTGGTGCCGAAATGGTGTACTCAATAAAGTTTGGCATTAAGAGATCGGATCGTTTCAGGAGTGCTTACTTGGTTGGGTTCGTCAGTCGGAACCTTGACATGGCCATCTCATAGTGATACAACTCACCATGGAACAACTCACCACAAGAAAATGCCATGCAGAATAACTCAATGCAATAAATGTCCCCATCTATTGACAAAAATGGAAATAGTATCAAAAAGGTAGTGGTGGATAACCTTTAGCTCATTGAGTTATCCTGCATAGAATTGTACTGCAGTGAGTTGTCCCACAGTGAGTTGGCCAAGGGGAGTTATCCCATGGCACGTTGGCTACAATGATATGGCCATGGCAAACTGGCTATGGCAAGATGACCACAGCAAGCTGGCCACGGTAGGTTGTTGTAGACGCTGAATTGGATGGGTAAAGTCTCTTGGAAAATGATGGTCCCTTGGGTAACCTGGTTCCGATCCATGTAGGGTGACAAGCAGGACCTGGAAACACATTGATAGCCAATGCAGCTCTCATAGTACTGGTGTTGCATGTGCCATCCACTACCCTCACAGCTTCATTCTGTACCAGTGGAGTCTGAATTCTCTTCAAGGGCAATATAAGCAAGAGGTTACAAGGACATGGGTGATAGTGAGCTGGATTGGGTATAACTGCCACACCACACAAAGATGGACAGGGGTTCTCCTAGCCAGGGTTGCCACCGGATCTTTGTAGGGCTTGTGAATCTAGGAGGACCCCAAGATTATGCAATAGTTCTCTCTGGGGCAGTGCCACCCCATTCAGAGCCAGAAAAGAATCCTGTTTTGAGGGGAGAGGGTCCAAATGTCCACAGCCACTCATTCTTGCTGGGATTGAATTTGAACTCCTTTCACCCCATCCAAATTTGAACAGCCTCCAGACACAGGTCATCCACGGCATCAGTGAAGGATCTGGAGTGGATATTACAATCTGATTATACATTATAAACAAATAATATCAGATCCTGTTGATGCTCAATATCTAGAATTCATCTAGATATTATAAAAGCCATGGTGGTGCAGAACGCAGCATTGCAGGTTAACTCTGCCCACAGCCTGCAGTTCGATCCTGACCGGCTCAAGGTTGACTCAGCCTTGCATCCTTCCGAGGTCAGTAAAATGAGGGCCCAGATTGTTGGGGAGCAAGAGGCTGACTCTGGAAACTGCTTAGAAAGGACTGTAAAGCACTGTGAAGTGGTATATAAGTCTAAGTGTTATTGCAAACTCTACCCACTGCCAGGAGTTCGATCCTGACCGGCTCAAGGTTGACTCAGCCTTCCATCCTTCTGAAGTCAGTAAAATAAGGACCCAGATTGTTGAGGACAACAGGCTGATTCTATAAACTGCTTAAAAGCACTGTAAATCTCTATGAAGCGGTATATAAATCTAAATGCTATTGGTATCTAATCATGCTTTGGTTTTTTGTTGTTTTTTTTCAAAAGCCCCAACTGAGCAATCAGTATGCAAATCAAATGTTTCCCAAATAAGTAATTTAGGGCACTACTTGGTTCATTTTTTGTTTGTTTCATTTCAAGATGATTTTTCTTTCCAGCAGCTTGGGAAAATTTGTGTTTTAAGAGGAGGCTTACAATGCATACAGACAGCAAAGCGAGCCCGCAAATCCCAATTTTTCTCTAATAATTGATTGAACGGAATGAAGGCTCACTTAACAAGCTCCTGTGGGTTTTCCTGAAGACTGCTGGATGTAGGGAAAAAAAAAAAAAAAAACAACCCAATTCATTGTGCTGTAAAATACAGCAGCACGTGTCACGTGCCAGATGGTAAGTCATAAATCTTTGATGCTCTTTTATATCAAATGCAAATTAGTCACTAAACTAAAATAAGAAGACCTGATTAATCACCTCTGAGTCTACCTGGTGGAATTACGAGTCGTTGGATCTAATGCTACTTACTGACAAATACTCTACAATAATTCTAGCATACAATTCCTCACCTAGGATAGCTTTAATGTAATCCTTATGAACTAAAAAGAGTCAACGGACGCCTCCAAGGTGTTTTGTGATTATCTGAGATAGATAGGAGCTGAAAGAATAGTGCCAATATGCATATGCCAAAATCAAATGTTAATTTTATTCATTGATTTATGGCACTTCTGAGTGACGTGCGCTGGATGTCCCACCCTCCCTTTTTGTTTTTTTAAAAAATCTAAACATGCTTTTTATCTGAACAAATATAACTGTTCACCGTCCCAATCATTCTTCTCCAGTGTTAAATTTTTTAGCGTTATTTCCCTCCGCCAGTTTTGATACGGTTGCATTTTATGGAGGCAATGTTTTTAATTGAATTTCTGGTTCCTCATTCATAATATATAATATTTTGCAGCGTTTTTTTATGTGCACAGATTCGCACAGTAATTTACAGGAAGCTGTCATAAACTACCGCGCTGTGAAATAAAGTGACACGTACACATGCTTCTTGAATGTCACCCCAAAAAAAATATATTCCATTTTTGGGGCTTGCAAAATACACAAGGCCTGCTAGAGGAATCATTCATGGATAATCTGGCTAGGTCATCAGTAGGTCTAGAGGACAGCCAATAAAGAGTATTACAGATGCAGACTCATAATATTGAATGTTAAGGGGGGGAAATAATGTTCTAATAGTAAAAAATAGTTGAGCAATAGAATTAATGACCCAGAGAGATTGCAGGCTTTCTTTTCCATGAATTCATTGAAACACAGGCTTTGTTGTGATTCCGTGCCAGCCTGTGCTCCCAACAGCTGAGTCTGAGGAATCTGAGGAGGAGGTGGAGGAGGCATTTGAAGGGCCATCAGGGGCAGAGGGAGGCTCTGATGAATTACAGGACTCACGGTTTGATGCAGAGCCTGGGCCCTCCAGTCCTGTTCCTGATGAAGCTCAGCTGTGTGAGGAGAATGAGTCAGACTCGGAGGACTCACACCTGATGGACATGCTAATTGATGCACGCACACGTCGTCAATTAGCAAGAGTAAATCAGCAGCAGTCAATACGGCAACTCCAGAGTAAAAGGAGAAGGCACTGAGAAGCAACACCTTGGGACTGCTGTATAAAAAGAGGAGGTGTGGATGGTGCTGGTTGCTGAAGACAACCATTTACAAAGTACTTGTTGGGATCCTGGTTTGTTCGTCTTGCTTGTGACTACTCTTCTGTTTGCATCGTGTTTTCCTGTGGACTATTTCCTTCATTTGGATTGAGTTTTGCTGTTTGTGTTTTGGATTATTTGGCAGGTTTGTCACCCATATTAAAAGGGGTTTGTTTTGTTTTAAGTCTCCAGCCTATTTTATCAACAGGGGTTTGGTCCTTGTGCTTTTAACAAGGACGGCTATAGGCTGGGATAGAACAGGCTTCCCCAGGCTTTGATTAAGGATACAGTACTTTAATTTGTACTGCTGCACTAAGCAAGGGGCCGGATTCTGTGGTCTAAATCACCTGTTCCAGTTGCCTTTTTTATGATTCAAAGCTCTTTGAATTGGGTTGCTTCATCTCAACATAAAGACCTTGATGTCCAGTTCTTTTCACACCTATTTTCCTTTGGGAGGCTGAGACTTTCAACTTCTCCATATCAGAATATCAAAATAAGAATTGGAAGGGAACTTGGAGGTCTTCTAGTTCAATCCATTGCTCAAGCAGGAGTGTTGTGATTCTGTGCCAGCCAGTGGCCCGGGAGCTGAGTCCGAGGAATCAGAGGAGGAGGAGGAGAAGGGGCCTGGAGAGCCATCAGTGTCAGAGGAAGGCTCTGATGAGCTCCAGGACTTACCATCTGATGAAGAGCCTGGCCCCTCAACTCATGCTCAGGCTGAGACCCAGCTGTGCCGGGAAGCTGAGCCAGACTCTTGAGGACTCACAGCTGGAAGATATCATAGATGCTCGCAAACACAGACAGGCCACAAGAGCAGGACAGAGGGAGGCAATGAGGCGACTCCAAGGGAAGAGGAGAAGGTATTGAGAAGCCACACCTTGGGGCTGCATAATAAAAAGGGACGGTGTGGGCGGTGCTGGTTGCTGAAGGGAATTGTTCGCAAAGGACTCGAGTTTCATGGAATCATGTTCTGTTTGCCTTGCCTGTGAACAATTCTCTGTTTGAATCGTGTTCTGTTTGCCTTTGGACAATTCTTCGTTTGCATCATGTTTTGCAGATCTGTTCATAACGAGTTTGTTTTTCCTGCATTTCCAGCCTACTTGTTAAAACAGGAGTTTGTCCTTGTGAGTTAACAAGGACTCACATAGGCTGGGACAGAACAAGGAGACCCTATAGCATTTCAGACAAATGGCTGTCCAGTCTCTTCTTAAAAACTTTCAGTGTTGGAGCATTCACAGCTTTTGGAGACAAGTTGTTCCACTGGTTAATTTTTTTCCTGATTTTTAGATTGGTTCTGTCATTGATGTCTACTCCTATTTGATTTTTTGTTTACTTTAAATACTCAAATGTCCTTGCCTGGTCCCATCTCTCCTTCTCATAACCTTTCTCACGAGACTAAAAAAAAAACCCTAGCATGCATCTAAATGCAGGATGTGCTAATGCTTTATTGATTATTGGTGCAGGTCAAACTGCCAGCTCTTCTCAGTTTATTTCACCAAAAAAGGAAGGACATCACCCTAATGAACATTGCCAGTGTTATATATCGGCTCCATTTCCTATAGGGTAAGTGCCTAAGGAAGACAAAAGGAAAAGCAGTTCCTGCTTTTGATTATTGAAAATAATGTTTCCCATAGTATTGACTTTAGCAATTCTCCTTTCACCAGGAATCAGTTTTACATATTTACTGATGTGCATATTTACTTCAGAATTGACCAATTTATCTGCCAGGACCACACAGCTTCTAAAATCTAATGTAAAAATAACAGATAGAGCAGGGGTCTTCAAACTTGGCCCTTTTATGACTTGTGGACTTCAACTCCCAGAATTCCTCAGCCAGCGTGCCTGGCTGTGGAATTCTGGGAGTTGAAGTCTACAAGTCATAAAAAGGCCAAGTTTGAAGACCCCTGAGATAGAGGGACATATGTACGTATTAAAGCATTCTGTTACAAGACAACCAACTACAGCCACTTCAAATCCAAGTATAATGTTGTTAGGAAAACTGAGATCTATGATAAAAAAAATGTCAAAAGTCAGGTAATAGGGAAAAAAATTGTCCTGGTAATCATCTGTCTTGAAACTATAATATTCACCTTGGAGTAGACCATTTCAGTTTGAAATACTTCGCTCGGAATTAATTATGAAGAATTTCTATTATTTTTTTTTCTTTTCCTTTTCCTTTACACTTTTTATTCTTCCCTTCTGCTCTTCTATCTTTTAGTTGCTATGCATTTTTATAATTGCAATTATAATCTTAAATAAAATCACTAAAAAAAACTTCTAAGAAACTTTGGAAATTGCTTCAGTTCAAAATCTGATTGAACAGCCCATTAATTTCCTTCCTTCCTTCCTTCCTTCCTTCCTTCCTTCCTTCCTTCCTTCCTTCCTTCCTTCCTTCCTTCCTTCCCTTCCCTTTCTTTCTTTCCTTCCTTCCTTCCTTCCCTTCCTTCCTTCCTTCCTTCCTTCCTTTCCTTTCCTTTCCTTTCCTTTCCTTTCCTTTCCTTCCTTCCCCTTCCTTCCTTCCTTCCTTCCTTCCTTCCTCCCTCCCTCCCTTCCCTTCCCTTCCCTTTCTTTCTTTCCTTCCTTCCTTCCTTCCTTCCCTTCCCTTCCCTTCCTTCCTTCCTTCCTTCCTTTCCTTTCCTTTCCTTTCCTTCCTTCCCCTTCCTTCCTTCCTTCCTTCCTTCCTTCCTTCCTCCCTCCCTCCCTTCCCTTCCCTTCCCTTTCTTTCTTTCCTTCCTTCCTTCCTTCCCTTCCCTTCCTTCCCTTCCTTCCTTCCTTTCCTTTCCTTCCCTTTCCTTTCCTTCCTTCCCCTTCCTTCCTTCCTTCCTTCCTTCCTTCCTTCCTTCCTTCCTTCCTTCCTTCCTTCCGTCCTTCCCTTCCTTTTCCCTTCCTTCCTTCCCCTTCCTTCCCCTTCCTTCCTTCCTTCTTTCCTTCCTTTCTTCCTTCCTCAAGCTGTCTTAACCAGCCACGTCTACTCTCTTTTCTTTCCCTCGTGTCAACCGGAAGTCAGACCTACCTTATCTATTTTTTCTATTTATCTCTTTTCCTTAAAAATACTAATAGTGCAAATGTACATTTTTTTAAAAAATGTAAATATTCTTGTTGTGCTTTTTTTTTAAAAAAAATAAAAACTTATTATTTCTCTGGGTTCCCCATCTTCTCCTTTTTTAGAAGATAAATATCAAAACTTACCTGAAGAATGCAAGTATGTTTGCCTGATCAGACTCAGGCAATAATTCATTCAGTTTTTCAATCGTGGTAAGGTACACTGAACAGAAAGCACCTTTGCAAGATAGGGCTGTAATAGAGATGCTATCTTTTCCATTCAGCATTCAGTCTCTAATCTAATATGGAGGTTGTGTTGCTGGCTTTATCAGGAAAACATGTTTAAATGGTTCCCCAACCTATTTAATCTTCCAGCTATTACCATGGCCATAGTGACAAATTCTCTAACACACAAAAGAACAGTCTTGCTGGTGTATCTCCTGAATCTATTCTTGCTGGGTTTTTAAATAAATCTGCATACAATTTGGTTTCTGGTCCTTTGACCTCTGCTGTTTTCAGGACAAATCTGCAGGAAAAAAAACAGGTTGTAAACAGCAGCAGCTATTTTTTTTTCCAGTATTCCTTTGAAGAATATTTCAAGAAGAAAACAAATAATTGGGGCTCCCTGGCTCTGTTGTAATTGAAAACCTAGCATAGCGCCTTTTCCATTTAATTGTATTGCCTGTGTTGAAATCATTGTGTAGCCCGGGGAAAGAAAGAAGGGGTGAATGGAATGATCTAATGTTTTTGATTTGGTTCCCCCACCCACCCACCCTCTCTTTCTCTCCCCCCAACTGTTGCCTATTTATTCATAAGTTTGAAACCTAGTATTAGCATGGAACAGGAGAGGCAGTAAGATATACCCATTTATTGCAGTAGGAAAGAACCATAATTATCAATTTTATTACCGGGGAAAACACATTGTTCACCAAATACTATTTATTTATTGCTAGTTGGACAATCAGATTATCCCCCTTCCCAATTGGGAAAGGGGTAATGGGTTGAGAACAGTGATCCTAGCAATTGCATATACAGTATGTTCTAGTCTTTCGCTGTGGCCCCAGCATAAGACTGAGACAGCCATGAGTAACAAGCAAATGTCTATGGCAGTGGTTCTCAACCTTTTTAATGCTGCGACCCCCAACCGGTCGTAAGTCGATGACTACTCAACCGGTCATAAGTCGAGGACTACTCAACTGGTGCAGCACCATTTGCAGAATGGGACTTTTGGCGGGCTCAGCAGGGCAGAGACAGCCTGGACAATTCCTATTGGCTTTTGAAAGCCAATAGAATTAGACTCAATTCAAGAGAGTCTATTCTATTGGCTTTCAAAAGCCAATAGAATAAAAGGGAGTAGCACAGCTAAGGAAAAGGGGAAAAAATGGTGGACTGCGTTGTTTGGCAACCCCCGTGAAATGGTCGTTCAACCCCAAATGGGGTCCCGACTCACAGGTTGAGAACCACTGGTCTATGGTGACTCTCAGCCATCCAGTTCATAGTTTTCACAAAGATGCAACTCGAAACGCAAGCAGATTGCTCCTGCAGCTGGTTTTTTTTTTTTTAAATACAATCCTGGGTTGCATAAATAGAGGCATAGAATCAAGATCATGCGAAGTATTATCACCGCTTTATAAAACCCTAGTGAGATCACACCTGGAATTCTGCAGCCAATTTTGGTCACCATATCACAAAAAAGATGTTGAGAGTTTGGAAAAAAAATCAGAGAAGAGCAACTAAGATGATCAAAGGCCTGGAGACTAAAACATACAAAGAACAGCTGTGGGACTTGGATTTGGCTAGTCTAAAGAAAAGAAGAAATAGGGGAGACATGATAGCAGTGTTCCAGTATCTGAGGGTTTGCCACAAGGCAGAAGGGGTCAGGTTGTTCACCAGAGCACCAGAGGGAAGGACGAGAAATAAGGGTTGGAAACTGATCAAAGAGAAAAGCAACCTGGAATTAAGGAGAAACTTCCTGACAGTGAGGACAATTAACCAGTGGAACAGCTTGCCTCCAGAAATCACGGGTGCTCCATCACTGGAGATTTTTAAGAAGAGGATAGACAGTCACTTGTCTGAGATGGTATAGGTTCACCTGCTTGAGCAGGAGACTGGACTTCAAATCTCTTATTATTCCTTAAGGCAATTGACTAGAAAAATCAGGCTCTTTTATTTTGCAGTTTGGTGAATTTTACTTTCAAAGTAGAGCACACAATCCATTTTACAACTATGCCATTTGCATTCATCACATCCAACTGTTGTTGTTACAGGGTAGATCAGCACTAATCCCCCTATGAAGTAGCTCTCAACTGAACTTGTGTTGTTTTCCCCCCCCCCCACTCTTTCTTTCCACATTCTATTTTTTTCCCCTTCTGGCTGCAGACATCACAAATTAAACACAGTAAAGTAACACAATCATTCCTTTTGACTTGGACATACACGAGGCCACTGTGAATGTTTCGTAAGTTCCTGAATAGCACCACGGGCACCTGGTACAGCATCACAGCCTTTCAGCTGAGCCCATTTTCAAATGTTAAAGCTGTCTACACTGATGGATTCCAATCCAAAATTAAGCAGAAGGTAGCAAAATATTTTGGCATCCAACTGTAAAAGCTCTTTACATGGTATCATTAATTTTAATGCTATTTACATCCAGATAGGGAATGGGGAGGGGCAGTGGGGAGAACTGAGCTTTAAATCCATTTGTGTTCCTTTAATGAGAAGGTCATGGAATAATGGACTTGTCCTTCCAAGGATTTCTGTGATAAATTCAAAATAGCAATAGGGCAGGGCTCTTCAAACTTGCCCTTTTATGACTGGTGGACTTCAACTCCCAGAATTCCTCAGCCAGCCACGCTGTCATAAAAGTCATAAAAGGGCCAAGTTTGAAGAGCCCTGCAACAGAGTTATAATCTTGCCCCCCCCACAACCCTATCCCCTCACCCCAATAGTATTTTATCTGTGAGGGAAGAATTGTAAAGGTACATTCATCGAAATTCCATTAATATGGGCATGTCTAGTTTAATGAAGAGAAGGACTGGGACGACATGATATCAGTGTTCCAATATCTCAGGGGCTGCTCCAAAGAAGAGGGAGTCAAGCTATTCTCCAAAGCACCTCAAAGCAGGACAAGAAGCAATAGATGGAAACTAATCAAGGAGAGAAGCAACCTGGAACTAAGGAGAAACTTCCTGACAGTTAGAACAATTAACCAGTGGAACAACCTGCCTCCAGAAGCTGTGAATGCTCCAACACTGGAAGTTTTTAAGAAGAGACTGGACAGCCATTTGTCCAGAAGGGTATAGGATCTCCTGCTTGAGCAGGGGGTTCGTCTAGAAGATCTCCAAGATCCCTTAAAACTCTGTTATTCTGTCATTCTTTCCCACTTCCCTCCTCCCCCCCAAATTTCTTTCACTGGGGATATGTCTAGTGCAAATTTCAAGTAGGTCATTGTGCTTTAATTACTGGTCTTTGAGATGAACTCAAAAGTTGCCGTTCTGTTGCTTCCTCTGCCTGTCTGGCAGAGAAGATCAGAAATAGTTGGCATCGTCTTGTGGGTCTAAATATTTTTGGCCCCCAAATATTCATATCTAGATATTTGCCTGGAATAATTTAGGATGGTATTGTTTAAATAGGTCAGCCCTGATTCAGATGCTTTTCTTTTGCAAAGGAATAGAAGAGAATAATTGCAAGCTAACTCCCATGCAAATATTCACCCCTTGGTGCCAGAAACACACAACGATGGAAGATTTTCTGCAGAGACAATCAAGTCTGTTTCTCTCTCTCTCTCCCTCTCATATCCAGGTTTAATTCTATTCCTCCCCCTTCTCACCACCTGCTGCCCCCACAAGTCTTTCATGTTTTCACTGACAGTATTTAAAAAAGAAAAATCCACTCCAAGATTGGCTGTTGTCTGTTCCAATGAAGGCAAGATCCCTCTAGGGCCAGGTGTGCTCAACAGAAAGCGGTTAAGAAAGCACAGTCAGAACGATAACAATTGAGTCTTGATGAGTTGCTATCATTTTGAAGCACACCTGCTCCACGTCAGAGAGATTTGGGGGGGGGGAATCGGAAATGTTTGGACATGTCCCAAGATGCATAAAAGATTGAATTCAATTCGGTCTCGGTGGTGTTTTAGAAATTTACAGCAGCGCTGACAAGGCTAAATAACTTGCTGGCAAAACAGCAGAAGACACAGAGTTTCATTTGTCTGGGAAGTTACACAGAAGATCGGCTGTTAAATATGTATGATTTTTTTTCCCCTTACGTTGGAGGTAGAAGTATAGAAGGGGGCCAACAAAAGTGAAAATGTTTCTTAAGAATCCTAAATTGCTGGCACAGGGTAAAACTGCTGATTTTGTTATGGTACGCTGGCTGCGCTCAATATGAACCGCATTGGAGCTATTGCCATGATAGTTTGCCTTAAAATCTCATACAATGGAATATCAAGTCCATCTCTCTGTATCTTCCATGTAACTGTTCTTCTTCCTAAATGTCATCAAAAGTCCCAGTGGACAATCACTCAAATATGAGCTGACAGTGTGTGGCAGCAGCCAAAAAAAGCCATTGCAATTCTGGGCTGCATTAATGGAGAATGGAGTGGAATGGAATAGAATAGAATAGAATAGAATAGAATAGAATAGAATAGAATAACAGAGTTGGAAGGGACCTTGGAGGTCTTCTAGTCCACCCCTCTGCTCGAACAGGAAGCCCTAAACCTCTTCAGACAAATGGCTGTCCAGTCTGTTCTTAAAAACGTCCGGTGTTGAAGCATTCACAACTTCTTGAGGCAAGTTGCTCCACTGGCTGTTAACTCAGTTGTTAAATGAATCTCTCTTCCCCATTGATTTTGCTGGCCAAAAGATTGCAAAAGGTGATCACATGACCCTGGGACACTGCAACCATCATAAATATGAGCCAGTGGCCAAACATCCAAATTTTGATCACGTGACCATGGGGATGCTAGAAAGGTTGTAACTGTGGAAGTGGTCATAAGTCCCTTTTTTAGAGCCGTTGAGGATTACCTGTAGGTGTCATTTTATAAATTAGCATTATCACATTAGCAAAGGTTGGACTAGGCATATGTGAGCCTCGTTGAAAAGTGCATTGTTTGGGTGAGTCACGAATAAATGTCACAACTAGTTCTGTTGAAAGGGCTGTGCATGGTTTTCGAGTCAGCTGATTTGAAAGCTTCTGAAGATCAATCTAGGGATAGTTCAAGACCAGCTTATGTAAGAATCTGATCTGGGTCAGTAATTTTGGCATCTGGTTCTACAGAAGCAAGTTTGTTTATGCAATCTGGTTCAGCATCCATTCGTTGTTTAACTGTTGTTTTTTAATGCACTGTTTCCAAAAAGAATCTCTTTAGAGTCCATTTTCATATTTTTCTTCAGGTGAGAACAGCAGGACATGGTGTATTATTGGTTTATTGTATGGCATTGTTACATTAGCCGGGAGACTACAATACCAATACAGAATAGTTATCTGGCTGCTTTAAGACTGCTAACTGATTCGGTTCACACTCTCGCACTATCCACGGTGCACCACCAATGGTGAGCTAGCTCTACCCCAGAAAGAAAGACAAATGGCATCCTGCATCATCATCCAGGGCTTGCTCTGTCCATCAAAGTCACCTCACAAATAGGCGTCACATCTGGGAAGGTCCAGCAAGTGATGGGAGCTCACCCTGTCACATGATGCTGGGGGTCAAACCTCCACAACGAAGACCATCTCCAGCATCATTAAGCCACTAACTCATGGTGCCTCTTATCAGACCATGAAGGAAGTGGAATCACAAGGGAGTTATTTAATCATGATCTTCACATCAAACTGAGATAAGAGGTTACAAATTAAATCAACGCATGCTGAAATTTGCCGCAATCAAATTCCTCCAGCAGTCCTAATTAATATATTTTATGTAATGTAAACTATTACTTGCCAAATTTACTGGGGATTTTAACTGGTAGACTCCCCAATCAGTGAGAGGTGAGCTACGGTTCCCTCAAAAGTGTAAGGACAATGTTCCTTCATTTCCAAAGTTTTCTTAAGAAAAAGCATTAGACATCTGCTTTTGCTCCTGGAACTGAATCGCAATTGCATTTTCTCTCTCCCTTTATGATTCTACAATGAAACATTAGCATTTTCTTTATTGCCATTATAATTGTTCTAGGGTGAACATCCCGGAAATGATCTGTCCAGGCTGTTTAAAAACTATGCTAGACTTTTTTTTTTTAATTGGAAACTCCTAGACTAGCTAAAAGAAGAGAGGTTTCAGGCTGGTTGATCTATGCTAGATCAAGGATTAATGTTCTCCCATTTGGTGGAGAAATATAATCAGCAACCTAAATCAACACTTTTTCCTCTTTTGTTTGATCTCAAGTGCACCTTTGACTCTGTGTCTATAGGAGCTCTTTGAAAGAAATTCAAAACATCTACAGTTGACAATGGCTCACCCTTTGTCAGCTTCTCTAGGTAGAGCAGACAGGAAACACAACAAGATGAGCTAAATCTACTGTATTGTAAGGCTATCTGAACAGAAACTTGCAAGTACAAATCACATACTATCTCTCTTAGATGCTGAGAAGCTTGGGAGAGTCCCTTTCTCCAACCATTATGCAGCTGCAGACTATGGCCTTTCTTATCTGACCATTTCCTACGCAGCATTTATCCCTACCCTGCCATCTGTTTTCCAAGGTCATTCCCTGGATGAATAGAATAGAATAGAACAGAACAGAATAGAATGGGACCTTTGAGATCTTCTAGTCCAGCCCCCTGCTCAAGCAGGAGAACCTATACCATCTCAGACAGGTGAATGTCAAGCTTCTTCCTAAAAACCTCCAGTGATGGAGCGCCCATGATTTCCAAAGGCAAGCTATTCCACTAGTTGATTTTCCTCACTGTCAGGAACTTTCTCCTTAGTTCCAGGTTGCTTCTCTCCTTGATCAGTTTCCAACCATTGTTTCTCATCCTTTCCTCTGGTGCTCTTGTGAACAACCTGACCCCCTCTTCTTTGTGGCAGCCTCTGCAATACTGGAACACTGCTATCATGTCACCCCTGTTTCTTTTTTTCTTTAGACTAGACAAACTCAAGTCCCACAGCTGTTCTTCATATGTTTTAGTCTCCAGGGATAGAATCAAGATCACATAAAGTTCTAGTACCATTTTACAGAGTCTTAGCAAGACCACACTTTGAATATTTCATCAGTCAGAAGCTACATGGGTGAAAAGCACAGATGTAAAAGCAGAAAGGTTAATGATTTTTTTTTACAATAAGTATCGTACCAAGCCCCAAAACTGCCTCACTTGTTTTTTTGTTTCCTCTGCAGGAGATTCTTTCCCTTTAAGGGGGGGGGGACAACTGTCAACTCTACAGTGAGCCTAGCTGCAGCCATCTTTATCTCATTCTAGGTTGCCATCTGCAAAGGGAGGGAGGGAGGTTTCAAAGTTTCAAAGGCTCCTTGCTAATCTAAACAATATTCTGTCCCGTGGGAACCAAGGTCATCTCTAACTCCTGGGACTAGGGACAAGTCGGTGTATTAGAAAGCCCGCCAAATATTTCTATTAGGGAACATAGTAAAGTGCATATTCTGGGGTGGGACATTATACCTTGTAACTGGGTAATTTTTAGTTGGAAATTTAGACTTGGTTTCGCTTTTGACCATGCCAATATTTTGTAATCAATCAACATGTTTTTTGAGGAATTCACAAGCCTCAGAGCTCTGCTTTATTAGTCTCTCTCTATCGGAACCATGACACCATTCTTTACATGAAACCTTGACACGGGTAATATCGTCAGCGATTAATCTCAAATGACAAACAGAATGAGTTGTGTCCTGCCCAAATAGACTGTACTGAAAAGCAGATTGTCAATAATGCAGCTGATGTACTGCTGCATGATTTCGTGTCTGCAGTATACGATTTACACTGTATCCCTACTTACATTTGCAACAGAAGGCTGTAATTATTAGCTAATTGTTAATATTTCTGTATGGAACCAGATGGTAGGAAGATGGAGTCAGCAAGGGTAATAAGAAGTCTTGGATTCCCACTGCCTTTCCTCCCAATCACACAGATGGCACAAATTATATACATTCGTATGGTAGTTCCTTAATGTGTTAGATCATATCAACTTTTATTTTGGCTTGTAGGAGGCTTTGGATAAAGATGAAAATAATTGGGGGAATGTTTGCCCTTTGTGACTTGCTTCTAATTAAGATATCAGAGGCAAGGTAATTGGGAGAAATAGCTTGACACTTCTGTCAGATAAAGGAACTGAGGAATTTTATATAGACATGACAGAAGTGCACACTTGTTAAAAAATTTTCTGCCAGGCATAAGTAGGTGTTCAGTTCAAAAAACTAAACATTTATTTAAAATGTAAAGGTTTCCATTCCCCAGTTATGTCCCACTCTAATGGGTGGCTCTTATCTTCATTTCCTAGCTAAGGGAGTAAGCATTGTCCGAAGATGCTTCCGTGGTCATGTGGCTGGCATGATTGCACACCAGGGTTCATGGAATGCTGTTATCTTCCTGACCAAAGAGCTACCTATTTATCTGCTCACGTGAAGTTCTAGTACCACTTAACAGAGCCTTAGTAAGACCACACTTGGAATACTGTATCCAGTTTTGGTCAGCACAATACAAAAAAAGATGTAGAGACTCTGGAAAGAGTCCAGAGAAGAGCAGCAAAGATGATTAGGGGGATGGAGGCTAAAACATACGAAAAACAGTTACAGGAATTGGATACATCTAGTTTAATGAAAAGAAGGACTAGGGGAGACACGATAGCAGTGTTCCAATATTTGAGGGGCTCCTACAAAGATGAGAGAGTCAAACTATTTTCCAAAGCACCAAAAGGTAAGATGAGAAACAATGGATGGAAACTAACCAAGGAGAGAAGCAACCTAGAACTAAGGAGAAATTTCCTAATGGTGAATGCAATCAACCAATGCCCTGCTTTCAGAAGTTGTGGGTGCTCCATCACTGGAGGCGTTCAAAAGAAGACTGGACCATAATTTATCTGAAATGGTATTGGGTCTCCTGCTTGAGCAGGGGGTTGGACTAGAACAGGGGTAGGCAACCTTGGCTCTTGTATGACTCGTGGCCTTCAACTCCCAGAATTCCTGAGCCAGCATCACTCAGCTTGGAAACTCTCCTTTTCCCTCAGTGTGGCTGGCTCAGGAATTCTGGGAGTTGAAGTCCACGCATCATAAAAGAGCCAAGGTTGCCTACTCCTGGACTAGAAGATCTTCAAGATCCCTTCCAATAATAATAATAATAATAGAACTGGAGAAGATAACAAAATACAAAGACCTTCAAATAGAAATAGAACCACTGTGGCAAAGGCAAGCAAGGGTAGTACCAATAGTAATAGGCTCCTTGGGTGCAATCCTTTATTGGGAGCAGCTTCCATCCTGCAACAATATCTGTAACTACATCAAACATCCACATCTACCTATCCCGGTCCTTGGGAAGGACATGGTAGATGGACAAAAATGCCAAACCCAGTCTGAACATCTGGCTGTCTGTGAGAAGAAGAAGAAGGAGGAGGAGAAGGAGGAGGAGGAGGAGGAGGAGGAGGAGGAGGAGGAGGAGATAGAAAGAACTAGAGAGGCTAACAAAATGCAAAGACCTACAAACAGAAATAGAACAAATGCAAGCAAGGGTAGCACCAATAGTAATAGTGGCCTTGGGTACAATCCCAAAACAACTGGAGCACCACTTGAGCATCATCAGCATTGACTAATTCGCCATCAGTCAATTGCAAAAGGCAGCCTTACTAGGAACTGCTTCCATCCTGTGACGAGATCTGTAACACCATCAAACATCACATCTGCCTATCCCAGGTCCTTTGTGAGGACTCGATAGGTAGACAAAAATGCCAAAACCAGTCTGAACATCTGGCTGACTGTGCGACAATCAATAATAATAATAATATTCTTGTGCAGTTTTGAACATCTGCTGGTCTAAAGCAACAATTATGAAACCTCTCTTTTTCAAATGGTGTTCCTGTATAAACTTACCTAGTCTGGTAAAGCTTAAAGAATGCAAGCCAAACTCTTTCAGGGGGCTTTGTAGAAACTGAGTAAGAACATTTTTAAAAGAGAGTTGGAAGTAACTCTTTACATACCCTCAGAAAGCCAGCGCATAGCATGAGGCTAACTTTGCATTTGTTGTCGTAAACTTTGCTCTGTTTCCTCCGAGTCCTTTTCGGCCTGTTTCACATCTCCATTAGCCCTGCTGTTTATAGACTTGGTCTCTTCAAATCTTCAGAGCCTGCTGTTCTGAAGACTAGGAAGGTGTTAGAAGTGAATCTGGGGAAAAAAAAGATACTCAGCAGGAAAGGGAGTACAGTGAAGGAAGAAAAGCACACAGAAGGGAGATGATACCTTTACTTTGACCCCAAAGTCATTAGAAGGCTGGAAAAAAGCCATTGTCCAAATCAGCAGAAACTCAGAATGATACTTTCATTCCTGGAAGAAAAGAGAGCCTGGAGTTTCACTATATACCTCTTTCTCAAGGTCTGAGTTTGGGGGGGGGGGAATGGTTTGATTATTGTGGGAAGTCAGCCCCCCCCCAGAGAAGGAAATATTAAAAGGGCAGAATAATATATTTTCTCAAAGGATCTTAAAGAGGTAGAAAAGCATGCCCAGTTTTTCTTAATAGTCCCAAGTCTCCCAAGCAGAAACCAGCTCTGTAGAAATGCAGATGTAAACCATTCAGGAAGGTTGAAGCTAGAAGATTAAGAAGACAAAGACACCTAAAATCTACATACCCCACCCAAACTCTAAGGCTTAATAGGATTAACCCACAGATGCCAAAGGGCACACTCAGACTCAGGTCAAAGTTCATGCCACAGGAACAACTCCAAACAAAAGGCTCCAGAGGGTATAAAAATCAGTCTTCCAGTATCTGAGGGGCTGCCACAAGGCAGAGGGGGCCAGGTTGTTCACCAGAGCACCAGAGGGAAGGACGAGAAACAATGGTTGGAAACTGATCAAGGAGAGAATTAAGGAGAAACTTCTTGATAGTGAGGACAATCAACCAATGGAACATCTTGCCTCCAGAAATCATGGGCACTCCATCACTGGAGATTTTAAAGGAGAGACTAGACATTCACCTGTCTGAGATGGTATAGGTTCTCCTGCTTAAGCAGGGGGCTGGACTAGAAGACCTCCAAGGTCCCTTCCAGCTCTATTCTGTTCTATTCTAAGCCTCCAGAAGTTGTGCATGCTCCATCATTGGAAGTTTTTAAGAAGAGATTGGGCAACCATTTGTATGAAATGGTACTAGGGTTTCATGAGGGGGGTGGACTACAAGACCTCCAAAGACCCTTCTAACACTATTATTCTGTTATTCAAGATGCTACCAGTTCAGGAGGTTCAGCTGGACAAGTAGGGAAAGCAACCTCAAAGGTAAGGAGAAATGGCTGCCTGAGGAAGGCAACTATTGAAGGCTTCACTTTTGATCTGATGGGAAACATCAATGCTCTGAACAGCCAGATTTGGTTGAAATGTTGACTTTCAAAGGGTCATCATAGGAAGCAAGAAGATGAGGTCAACCGGGACCTCTGTGTTTGCTTCTCTCTTTCTTTCCCCAAGATATTCTAAATTGTCCCTTGGAGGAATGGAAAGCTATTTGTCCAGAATGGTACAGGATCTCATGCTTGAGTAAGAGGCTGGACTGGAAGACCTTCAAGATCCCTTTCAACTCTGTTATTCTCTATTCTGGTTTTTCAAAAGTCAACATCACCATTCTTTTTTTTTTCCCCTTGAAGAAGAAGAAATTTCGCTTCTAATTCAAGATGCACTTCTTGGATAAGAAGCAAAATAATCTTCTTCTTCTTCTTCTTCTTCTTCTTCTTCTTCTTCTTCTTCTTCTTCTTCTTCTTCTTCTTCTTCTTCTTCTTCTTCTTCTTCTTCTTCTTCTTCTTCTTCTTCTTCTTGATACAATATAGGAAAGAAAGAAGAAGTAAACTGGGAATCCACCTGTTTTCGTGCAGATAAATAATAGTTATAAAAGATTTTGCAGAATGATGTCTGCTAAGGTGGATCAGTTTGGAAAGTAATTTTTAATGTCGTATTTTATTACCATGGATCTTTTAATTAAAGGAAACTTACAATGAGAATAGTTCTCACTGTCGGGAAGTTTTTTCTTTAGTTTCAAATTGTATCTCTCTCTAATCATCTTCCACCCATTATTTCCTATCTTATCCTGAGGTGTTTTACAGAATAGATCTCCCCTCCCTTCTTCTCTTGTGACAACCCCTCAACTACTGGATGACAGCTATTGCTTCACCCCAGTCCTTCTCTTTGTTAGGCCATAATGTAATTTAACCTATCTTTGCCTTATGGTGTTTTATAAATCTAGCCTTTTTGGCAGATTCCATAAACCATTCCATTAAAACAAACTTTGAGTTAGTGGAATGTATGAACCTAGCCGTGATATATAGCAAAGGTACTGTATATAAAACCTGCTGCTTTCCACATGTCTTGGATCAATGTTCCCATCTGGCTTTCATTCCAAAAAAACAGCTGGAGGCTACTATTTCCTGTCCCGATATAAAAATAATCCCATCTAAGGTTTAATTCAATGACTCAAGGCATTATGTCAAGTGTTATCAAATGGCCTGAACTAATTATATAGTGTCAGAAGAAAGAAACTTAGAAGAAAGCCCAGTTAGGAGGTTAGAGAAGAGCACACCTGTCCTTGTCAAACATTAACATTATAGATATAAGAAGCTCTTGAATACAAATGTATGTGTGATGTGTTGAATAAACCATATGAAATCATGTATCATTGTACCCTTCACCTTAGTTCAGCAATATTCCATCCTGGGTATTTGCATACAATTATAGTAGTCTAGTATAATAATAACAATAATAATAATAATAATAATAATAATAATAATAATAATAATAATAATAATGGTAGTACCAATAGTCATAGGCTCCTTGGGTGCAATCCCAAAACAACTGGAGCACCACTTGAACACAATTGGCATTGACAAATTCGCTATTAGTCAATTGCAAAAGGCGGCCTTATTAGGAACTGTTTCCATCCTGCGACGATATCTGTAATACCATCAAACATCCACATCTGCCTATCCCAGGTCCTGGGTAAGGATTCGATAGGTAGACAAAATGCCAAATCCAGTCTGAACATCTGGCTGACTGTGCGATGATCAATAATAATAATAATAATAATAATAATAATAATAATAATAATAATAATAGTAAAGTTGGAAGGGACATTGGAGGTCATCTAGTCCAACCCCCTGCTCAGGCACTACATGGCCAATACATGAAAAAAATAGCTGGGAAAGCAGATAATAATAAAACCTGGCAATGGTTAAGAGCAGGAAAATTGAAGAAAGAGACCGAGGGACTAATTCTGGCTGCACAAGACCAAGCCTTAAGGACAAATGCATACAAAGTCAAAATTGAGAAGACAGCAACAGACAGTAAGTGCCGCCTATGTAAAGAAGCTGAAGAAACAGTGGACCACTTGGTAAGCTGTTGCAAGAAGATTGCACAGACTGACTACAAGCAGCCGCATGACAAAGTAACAACAATGGTGCATTGGAAGATCTGGAAAAAATATCATTTGCCTGTAAGCAAAAACTGGTGGGATCATAAAATAGAGAAAGTCATAGAAAATGATAAAATTAAACTGCTCTGGGATTTCAGAATTCAAACAGATAAGCACCTGCAACATAACACCCCAGATTTAATAATTGTCGATAAGAAAGACAAAAAAGTCTGGATAGTGGACGTGGCAGTGCCTGGAGATAGCAGAATAGAAGAGAAAGAACTGGAGAAGATAACAAAATACAAAGACCTACAAATAGAAATAGAAAGACTGTGGCAAAAGCAAGCAAGGGTAGTGCCAATAGTCATAGGCTCCTTGGGTGCAATCCCAAAACAACTGGAGCACCACTTGAACACCATTGGCATTGACAAATTCGCTATTAGTCAATTGCAAAAGGCGGCCTTACTAGGAACTGCTTCCATCCTGCGACGATATCTGTAATACCATCAAACATCCACATCTGCCTATCCCAGGTCCTGGGTAAGGACTCGATAGGTAGACAAAATGCCAAATCCAGTCTGAACATCTGGCTGACTGTGCGATGATCCATATTGTAATGGAGTCCCCCAGTGAGGCACTACCTTGACGTGGTTGTGGGGCTTGTGTACTCTGAGGAAGATGAGAGCTATGCCAGAGGTTCAACCATACTGGACAGGTCTCATCAGAGGAGTCAGACAAAGAGTGTCTCTCCCATAAAAAATATGGTGAGACGTAAATTTCAGAATGCCATACCGGCTCGGATGTCGCCCGGGTTAACAAGGTCCGCGCTAGATATTGGAGTTCCTGGATATCTGGTGAAAAATGGGTTACAGGACTCAGGACTGTTGGCTGAGCAACCAGGGCCAGCAGCTGCAGAACTACTGGAAGAAAAGGTGTTTACCCGTCGCAGATACACAGTGATGGAAAATAAAGAAATAATGATCTGTTACTACAGATCAAGTCCAACAAGACGAGGATATCTAAAACGAATGCACCAGTTCTGGAAAGAACAACATCCAGAATCAGAAATAACAGAACAGAGACTAGCAGATCAACGCCGATTTATAACACGAAATAAAGTATTTACAGAAACAGAATTGGACGAACTGCAAAGGTTTACCCAGGGCAAAGAAATCAAAGCCTTACAAGAAGTAATTCAGAATGTAGAGGCAAACCAGGGGGAGTTGGCAGTGAAAGAATCCAGTAGAGATATACAACTGTTCTCATTTGGAAACCAGGCACCTCTTCCTCAGGAAGAACAAAACCCTCTAACTAAAGAAATAAAAGAATTGAAACAAAGAATAACTGAGCATCTAGAACAGCACAAAAACAACAGAATAAGGCTGCCTGCATTGAAGCTTGTTTCAAAGAAACAGCTAGCACAAGCATTAAAAGATGCAAATACTGCAATAGCAAGTATAAGCACCAATTCACTGCAAGAAACAAACCAACTAATGTACAGCACAGCTGCAGTTATAACTGAATACCTGGGATGCAAAATCAACAAAGAAGAAAAACAAACAAACAGTGCACCACAAAAATGGAAGGTTAGACTAGAAAATAAGATCAGCAAGTTAAGATCACATGCAAGCAAGCTAGAACAGATGAAAGAAAAGAAGCTGAAGAACAAGAAGACCAAAGAATACCTAATCAAGAAATACCACTTAGAAACAAGGAAGATCAAGGAAGCACTGGAAATAATAAAGCAACAAATAACAGCTATAGCCAGGAAAATCAGTAGATATGAAGCTCGAATTGCAAACTATAGGCAGAACCTCCAATTTCAATCCAATCAGAAACGTTTCTACCAATCCATCAATGGAGAAACTGCAAGGAATCAGTCAGTACCTGACAAGGAAGAAACAGTGCAGTTCTGGAAGCAGATATGGGATAACCCAAAGAAATACAACAAGGATGCGGCTTGGTTAAAAGAGGTGGATGCAAATAAAACAGAAGTTGAAATGAAAGAACTAGTAATAACAACAAAAATGGTAGAAAAAAGAGCAAAGAAAATCAAAAATTGGTCAGCACCAGGTGAAGATGAACTGCATGGGTTTTGGTTGAAACATCTAACTGTTATACACCCACTCATTGCCAAGCAGTTCAACAATATACTACAAGGAGGAGAAATTGAAAAGTGGCTAACAACTGGGAAAACCTACCTAATAATGAAAAATCCAGCAAAAGGGGCAACACCAGGTAACTACAGGCCAATTACCTGCTTACCAACAACTTTCAAATTACTAACTGGTGTAGTAGCTGATGCAGTACAACAGCATCTAGTTGAAAACAATCTCTTTCCACCTGAGCAGAAAGGAAACCGCCCCAATAGCAGAGGAACAAAAGATCAACTCCTAATAGACAAAATGATCTTGGAAAACTGCAAGAGAAGGAAGACCAACCTGAATGTTGCATGGATTGACTACAAAAAGGCATTTGACTCTCTGCCACATGATTGGATAATAAAGTGCCTAGAAATAACAGGAGTCAGTAGAAACATCAGAAAATTTGTGCAAAGATCGATGGCACAATGGAAGACACAGTTGCAGATCAATGGTGAGAAGCTGGGAGAGGTTAATATCAAGAGAGGGATATTTCAAGGAGATTCATTATCACCATTACTATATGTTATTGCACTGTTTCCTCTGTCAACAATACTGAATAACTCAGGACATGGCTATCAAACATCAAAAACATCTGCTAGACTATCCCACCTCCTTTACATGGATGATCTGAAGCTGTATGGAAAAACATCATCTGAAATAGAATCGCTGCTCAACACTGTCCGTATATATAGCCAAGATATTGTAATGGAGTTTGGCTTGGACAAATGTGCCACACTTACTATCAAACAAGGAAAAATAGTGAAAACTGAAGGAATCAAGATGCCCCACGAAAATAACATTAAGAGTCTGGATGAGGAAGAGTACTACAAATACTTGGGTATCCTTCAAGCTGACAACATCAAGCACACTGAAGTCAAGAAAAAGATTAGAGGTGAATACATCAAGAGAGTGAAGAAGATCTTAAAGTCCAAACTCAATGGAGGAAATACCATAAAGGCAATCAACACCTGGGCAATCCCAGTCATTAGGTACACAGCTGGAATAGTGGACTGGACTCAAGCAGAACTAAAAGCAATGGATAGGCAGACCAGAAAAATAATGACAATGAATCATGCCCTTCATCCACGCAGTGACATTGATAGACTTTATCTACCAAGGCAAATAGGTGGGCGTGGAATGCTACAAGTACATCAGATGGTTGAAGAAGAAAAAATGGCTTTGGAAGAATATCTGAAGAACAATGATGAAGATGCACTGAAATTAGTATATCAGGAAGGTTTACTAACTACTGGAGAGACCAAACTGGCCTACAAGAAAGACCAAATGAAGAACAGAATAGAGGCATGGGAAGACAAAGCACTACATGGCCAATACATGAAAAAAATAGCTGGGAAAGCAGATAATAATAAAACCTGGCAATGGCTAAGAGCAGGAAAATTGAAGAAAGAGACCGAGGGACTAATTCTGGCTGCACAAGACCAAGCCTTAAGGACAAATGCATACAAAGTCAAAATTGAGAAGACAGCAACAGACAGTAAGTGCCGCCTATGCAAAGAAGCTGAAGAAACAGTGGACCACTTGGTAAGCTGTTGCAAGAAGATTGCACAAGACTGATTACAAGCAGCGGCATGACAAAGTAGCAACAATGGTGCATTGGAAGATCTGCAAAAAATATCATTTGCCTGTAAGCAAAAACTGGTGGGATCATAAAATAGAGAAAGTCATAGAAAATGATAAAATTAAACTGCTCTGGGACTTCAGAATTCAAACAGACAAGCACCTGCAACATAACACCCCAGACTTAACAATTGTCGATAAGAAAGACAAAAAAGTCTGGATAGTGGACGTGGCAGTGCCTGGAGATAGCAGAATAGAAGAGAAAGAACTGGAGAAAATAACAAAATACAAAGACCTACAAATAGAAATAGAAAGACTGTGGCAAAAGCAAGCAAGGGTAGTACCAATAGTCATAGGCTCCTTGGGTGCAATCCCAAAACAACTGGAGCACCACTTGAACACCATTGGCATTGACAAATTCGCTATTAGTCAATTGCAAAAGGCGGCCTTACTAGGAACTGCTTCCATCCTGCGACGATATCTGTAATACCATCAAACATCCACATCTGCCTATCCCAGGTCCTGGGTAAGGACTCGATAGGTAGACAAAATGCCAAATCCAGTCTGAACATCTGGCTGACTGTGCGATGATCCATATTGTAATGGAGTTTGGCTTGAACAAATGTGCCACACTTACTATCAAACAAGGAAAAATAATGAAAACTGAAGGAATCAAGATGCCCCACGAAAATAACATTAAGAGTCTGGATGAGGAAGAGTACTACAAATACTTGGGTATCCTTCAAGCTGACAACATCAAGCACACTGAAGTCAAGAAAAAGATTAGAGGTGAATACATCAAGAGAGTGAAGAAGATCTTAAAGTCCAAACTCAATGGAGGAAATACCATAAAGGCAATCAACACCTGGGCAATCCCAGTCATTAGGTACACAGCTGGAATAGTGGACTGGACTCAAGCAGAACTAAAAGCAATGGATAGGCAGACCAGAAAAATAATGACAATGAATCATGCCCTTCATCCACGCAGTGACATTGATAGACTTTATCTACCAAGGCAAATAGGTGGGCGTGGAATGCTACAAGTACATCAGATGGTTGAAGAAGAAAAAATGGCTTTGGAAGAATATCTGAAGAACAATGATGAAGATGCACTGAAATTAGTATATCAGGAAGGCTTACTAACTACTGGAGAGACCAAACTGGCCTACAAGAAAGACCAAATGAAGAACAGAATAGAGGCATGGGAAGACAAAGCACTACATGGCCAATACATGAAAAAAATAGCTGGGAAAGCAGATAATAATAAAACCTGGCAATGGTTAAGAGCAGGAAAATTGAAGAAAGAGACCGAGGGACTAATTCTGGCTGCACAAGACCAAGCCTTAAGGACAAATGCATACAAAGTCAAAATTGAGAAGACAGCAACAGACAGTAAGTGCCGCCTATGTAAAGAAGCTGAAGAAACAGTGGACCACTTGGTAAGCTGTTTCAAGAAGATTGCACAGACTGACTACAAGCAGCCGCATGACAAAGTAGCAACAATGGTGCATTGGAAGATCTGCAAAAAATATCATTTGCCTGTAAGCAAAAACTGGTGGGATCATAAAATAGAGAAAGTCATAGAAAATGATAAAATTAAACTGCTCTGGGACTTCAGAATTCAAACAGACAAGCACCTGCAACATAACACCCCAGACTTAACAATTGTCGATAAGAAAGACAAAAAAGTCTGGATAGTGGATGTGGCAGTGCCTGGAGATAGCAGAATAGAAGAGAAAGAACTGGAGAAGATAACAAAATACAAAGACCTACAAATAGAAATAGAAAGACTGTGGCAAAAGCAAGCAAGGGTAGTACCAATAGTCATAGGCTCCTTGGGTGCAATCCCAAAACAACTGGAGCACCACTTGAACACATTGGCATTGACAAATTCGCTATTAGTCAATTGCAAAAGGCGGCCTTACTAGGAACTGCTTCCATCCTGCGACGATACCTGTAATACCATCAAACATCCACATCTGCCTATCCCAGGTCCTGGGTAAGGACTCAATAGGTAGACAAAATGCCAAATCCAGTCTGAACATCTGGCTTACTGTGCGATGATCAATAACAACAACAATCTTTCTCCTCCTTTCTTCTTGTTCTTCTTGTTCTTGTTCTTCTTGTTCTTCTTGTTCTTGTTCTACTTGTTCTTCTTCTACTACTACTACTACTACTACTACTACTACTACTACTACTACTAGAGATTTTATCATATGCACATTGCAAGTGAAATTAAAAGAAAAATACCATTAGCACTTAAAATTCTCAAGACATCCAAAAATGTAAATTACCATCCATGTTATTCCGCTGAATGTTCAATGCTGATTATAAACATTGAATAATACACCTAATATGATGTGACTTAAAAAACAACAACCAGGGATAATAACGGCATGATACGGCACATATGATAAAGCAAATACATAGGAAGCGGATGATGTGACATATTCACAATTGCTGTATTTCCTTAAAAGAATGTCACATACTGTATGGCTAAATCTCTCTCCCTTTGAGCTTGATTGCTTAGTCTTCAATACATGTATGCTTTTAAATTTAGAAGCCCTGTTGCGTTATTATTGTCAGAGAAATCAAAAGAATGCTGGACAGACTTTAAAATAACTTTCCCCTCTATTCTTGAAAGAAGCTTGTGCACTTATTTCAAACAAGGGAATGCATGGCAAATGTTGATGAGAAAATAAAACCATCTTTTCTGGGGGTGGGGGAAAACTAAGCAGAAAGAATGTATTATACATAGAATACATTCTTTCTGCTTAGTTTTCCCCCACCCCCAGAAAAGATACTTAAGAAGATGGCTAGAATACACGCGGTGTGAGATTAACCTTGAGCAAGATTATTTTAAGTATAAAACTACGCAGTTTTAATGTTAATCTTTGCATTTTTGTATTTATTTAGATTTGCACACACATTTGCTAGGGCACAAAATAACACAGAGAGAGAGAGAGTTCAGTGGAATGCAGTAAAATAGTGCATTACAATTATTTGTGAAGTGACAATCGAGTTACGTGCCCGGGAACATCTGAACGGTTTGAACACAATGCAGTTTTGATTTTTGCAAATTTAATATGGTCCTTCTGGTTCTTTCTTGTTTGCTCTAGTTTGCATCTGAATTTGCTCTCTCCTCAATGCAAATGCTAGGATTCACGGTGCCTGATTGGTGGATATTTAAAATTGAGTTACAACGGAAGATTTGAAACCAATGAAGAGAGTATATGAAATGAAAAGTATTCCCATTTTGAAAAGGAAGTTAAAGCAACTTGGGATTCGTCCCAGGATTGGGGTTCATCTATTATTGTAATGTTGTCCCTTCCCCTCTTTAAGTTAATTTGTGTTGCTTTAAATAATTTTTGTAGTCTCAGCTGTCTGTGTGGTTCTATATTATCTGCTTTTATTTATTTTTTTGGCTTTTGTATGCCATGCAAAATTGGGAGACTATAACAAATTTGAATAAATAAATAGACAGTGAACAAAAATTTATATATAGGCATTTTAAAAAAAAAATGAATAGATGGCTATTCAAACAGCTTCCAGAACTACAGGTCAATCTAACACTAACATTTCTCACTTGTTTCCAGAAAAACTACTTGGATGTGTTCATGAGCTTACTAGAAGTATAGAGATTTGGACAGGTTTATATAAAATGGCTTATCCAAGATGATATATTTCCAGTCAAAATCAACCGTCTGCTTGTGCATTCAGTTCAGATCTTCTGTTCTAGAAATATATTTTGTTCTAGAAAACGTAGATCACGTTGTTTTGCTTTAAAATGCAAATCTAGCCAACAGTCTCAAGAATCCAACATTGTTCATCCTTTGGCATGCTAAGGATGATTTTATTTTGAGTCGCAACTCATGAAAATGCATTAAGGAGGGCTAAGAAAAACTTTATTCCCGTTTGTATGACCTTAGATCATCTAACAGTCCTCTTACCTCTTAAAGCAGGGGTCTTCAAACTTGGCCCTTTTATGACTTGTGGACTTCAACTTCCAGAATTCCTCAGCCAGGCACACTGGCTGAGGAATTCTGGGAGTTGAAGTCCACAAGTCATAAAAGGGCCAAGTTTGAAGATCTCTATCTTAAAGCAACAGATGGAAACTAATCAATGAGAGAAGCAACCTAGAACTAAGGAGAAATTTCCTGACAGTGAAAACAATAAGCCAGTGGAACGACTTTCCTTCAGAAATTGTGGGTGCTCCAACACTGAAAGTTTTTAAGAAGAGATTGGACAACCATTTGTCTGAAATGGTATAGGGTCTCTTGCTTGAGCAGGGGGCTGGACTAGAAGACCTCCAAGGTCCCTTCCAACTGTGTTCTGAATTTAGAATTTAAAAATGAATTCTAGGCAGGTACCTGGTGCCTCTGAGGAGAAGCATGTCCTGAAAGATATGAAGGAACAGCTTCTTCTCACTTCTTCTCACACGTTTTACTATTCCGAGGAAGGAGTAAAATGTCTCAGCTTTTGGAAGTATATCGAACTGGTTATACTGATTTCTGACTATGCCCTACGTAAAAGTGTAGCTGAATCTCCATTCTGCCAGAGGAGAATAGGACACTGGGAGTAATGTTTATTAGGAGATAAAGCTATTCCTGGGAAAAAAAGAATCACTTAATCTTGCCATGGCGTCTGCTTTGTGATGGTTCAGGTGTCCGATTGGTACATAAATCAATTCCCATCCCATACGATGCTTTAGATAAAACACATAGGGAAGTAATGAAAAAAAAAAAACTTGTGGAAGTGGACCATTTGGGAAATTGCAAATTATATATTTTAGGAGACATTTACTTTGCATTATAGCCTCAAAGCATCTGGACCAAATTCTAACTGTGTGGGTTTTCTTTCTTTCTTTCTTTCTTTCTTTCTTTCTTTTTTCTTTTTTCTTTTTTCTTTTTTCCCTTCCATTAGATGAGAACCGCATTTAAGCTGCTGTTAAGCTGTCAAGTTTCATGACATCAGCAGGTCAAAGAAGCTGGAAATATATAGCAGCAACATGCAGTACCTTGTTAAGTATCCCCTGGAAAGGGAGATATGTGCGGTAAGAAAGAGATGCAGTTTGACTACAAAAGACCTTGAAACCAATAATATTTTGTCATACCTTGGTGCCAATAATTGAATGAACACTATCAATGTGCTGCTTTTTTAAAAAAAAAAACATGGAGGCAGTTTAATGGAGTTTCCCAATTTATAAATTGCCATTGCTTTCTTCCCAGGGTTAAGAGAGAAGAACTGGCCCCAAATTATCCACCTGGCATTGTTATTTAAAGTGGGATTAGAACTCACCATCTCTCACTTGCTGCCCAAATGCGTTTGGCCATTACACTGGACTGCCTCTTTAGATTATATCTAAAGAAGAGGAAAAAATAAAGGATTAGGAATTAAATTTGTATTAGCGAATGATAAACTCAGACAACACGTTGTTGAATAAGTACTATTGGATTATATGGAAAAAATTAATAAAACTGTAAAAAAAAACGTAATCTTTTATGAATAATAATATTGCTACAATGTCTCTATTTTATGAACATGTATATGTATATATAGAGAGAGATTATGTATATAGATATGTATATGTATATGTATATTTTATATATCTATATTCATGTATAATATTGCTGTAATGTCTCTATTTTGTATATATATATGTATGTATGTATGCATGTGTATGTATGTATACATGTATGTATGTGTGTATGTATGTATGTATGTATGTAGTATATAAATTAGTATATATATATATACTAATTTTTGGATTGCCAACAAAGAGTTAAAGGAGATTGGGATAGCTTTTTCGAGCTAATTAGCTCTCATCAGCCAGATGAGATTTCTTCTTCCCATATTTGGGCTGACAGGTGTATAAAAAAAAAAAATCACTCAAGATATATCACACACACACACACACACACACACACACACACACAGAAATAACTGTATTTTGGGGGTTAGGAGTAGTTGATCCTGAATTAATCCAAAGGCTAGCATTTAAACTTTGTCGAGAATTTTGGTTCTGACTCACAACTAAAATTGTTCCTCCCCATATAGTGTTGATAATTGGCAGTTGTTTGTCACTAAGCTTCTTATATGGCCACTGTATGACTAAATTTTAAACATTTAAATATTTGACTAACTATTTATGTCAACAAAGTAGATTTAGCAAAAGGCTCAGATCCTACAAAGGCGTCATCTTTTGAGACAATTCTATAGCCTAATAGCCTTCAAAATGCCTGTTAATAATTTAAAAAAAAATGCCTTTCATGGGTCAGTTTCAGCAATATTAACTCTTCTCCATTCTTCCTAGTATTCTTCCTCTATCCATTCTTTCTTGGAGCTAAATTTTCAGGATTTTGGGGAGGGTTTCAAAGACAAACATGTTTAATCAGATTGTCCACTCTTAAGCTTAATATATTACTTAATATCTGCAGCAAAGAATTTAAAAATGCAAAGACTTCAAATTACGTTTGTTAGATGAGTGAGCAAGATGTGGAATCTGATTAACCCCACATGAGTAAGCTAGTAGTCTCTGATGACTTATTAATAAGGGTTGGTAAGTGGTTATATAACAAGACTCAGTGGGCAGCTATATAAGCATTATTTAATCTCTCCCCAGAAAATTGTATAACTTCTGCATTGGGTGCATCATGGTTTTCATTGTAATTTATGTATGTACAACATTTTCATATAAACTCTGTTTTTCATCCTGAGATTAAATGATTATTATGTACAGGGTCAAAAATGAAATCTTATCTCAGAAAGATTAAATTATTCTGCACTGGTTTCAGTCAGGAATAACCACAAGAAATCTTTTGAGGAAGTCTTTGTCAAGCATGGAATTGCCCCCCCCCCCAATCATCTATATTTCAGAGAACTGTAATCTACGAAGCAAATTGAAACCAAAAATGCTTAGGAGAATCACTTACTATTGATTGGTTACTAGCTAAGCTAATTATTAGCTAATTCAATGGTTAATAGCTACTGGAGGTATGTATGGTCAATCTATAAACTAGATAATTTATCGTTTTCCAGGTGTTAATTGTATTCTGTGTAATTATTTTGTTTTCGGTCTGTAAAATACATTATTATAATTTAACCTATTCTTCATTGTATAATTATTGTTTCATTCCTTTTGCTGTACACAATTTTTGGTGTCTGTCTGCTAAAGATCTAATGTTATGAAACATTGATAAAGATCTAATAAAAATAATATATTAGCTAAAGAAATCTAAGGAAAAAATATCTTGTATTATTAGAACATCTGCATTTTGTTTATTCCCTATACCAGAGGTAGGCAACCTTGGCACATTTATGACTCATGGACTTCAACTCCCAGAATTCCTGAGCCAGTATGGCTCAGCTTGGAAACTTCTCCCTTTCTCCTCAGCATGGCTGGATCAGGAATTCTGGGAGTTGAAGTCCACGAGTCATAAAAGGGCCAAGGTTGCCTAACCCTGGCCTATACATTATCCCCTGTGGGAATATTTCAGATCTAGAAATGTCATTGAAATTTGTCACTACTTAGTCAGGAACATTACTTTTTGTCAGCCCCATCAATGTTCGGATCTATTTTGAAATGAGTGTCACAACTCCCCACAAATCCATTTTGCCTTAGAATTAAGGAGCAATTTTATGTATACTCATAAAGACATTTAGGATTATCAAGATTGTGTTTTAGGCACATAGATACAGATTGCAGATGGATACCAATAGATACCAACTCTCAGTTAAGCTTAGCACTGTAACTGTGCTGCTCAGGCAATTAACCCCAGAAGACCAAACAAAACGGCATATGAATAAAACATAAGGCTCAAGCAATTAGAACATAACAAATTAAACTTCTGATGATTTGGAAGGTCCTTGATGGTGAAATCCATGTCAAAATCCAGTCCTAAATCAAAATTGCTGATTCAATAGCCACTGATTTTAAATGGGAGTCGACTCAGTAGCTGTGGTCACTTCTTGATAGAATTAAAGTTCAAGCACATGCAAAGAATATAGACCAGGGATGGTGAACTTTTTAGAGACCGAGTGCCCCAAAACTGCCCCCCACTCCGCCTACCACCCTACCTGCTCTGCCCCCACCCTGCCCTGCCTGCCTGGCCACACACTGCCTCTATGGCGCGCCAATCGCCCAGGCAGCCCTGCAGCGCCATGGAAGCCATGCCCTCTGCCCACACACCACAGCATAATTTGCGTGCTATGGGATGCGAAGGCAGAGTCTTTCCTTGCTGCCCAGCTATGTTCTTGGCTGCGCTGCTCCAGGCAGGCTGCACCTGGAGGCGACTCTCTTCCAGGGGGCCTGTTGGTGAGGAGGGAGCTGCGGGCGTAGGCGGGCCTGGGGTGATGGCACGTGTGCCCACAGAGAGGGCTCCGAGTGCCGCCTCTGGCACGGGTGCCATAGGTTCGCCACCACTGATATATACTCTCCAAAATTCAGAAAAATAGTTGCAGTTATTTGGTTAGATATTTTGATTAGAGAAATGCTTCTTTTTGGTTTCCAACTGAATTTGACCGTATTGCATATTTAATTATTCACCCAGACTAAAGGCTTACAAATATTTAATTATTTACCCAGACTAAAAGCTTATACATTTCAGGCATTTAGAAAAAGTAAATCCCTTAATCTGTCTGTCATCCATCCATCTATCCATCCATTTACCCATCATTTTCTACCTAAATTAGTTTTACCAACAACCCAAGGTAGTAAACATATCCAACACAACTTCCTTCTCCTATTTTCCTCATGAGAACCACCCTATGAGGCGAGTTGGGCAGAGAGTGGTTCAAACTCACCCAGATGGCTTTCATAGCTAAGGTGGGACTTGAACTCACAATTTCCCGCTTTCTAGCCTGGTGCCTGAACTACGAGAACAAACTGGCTAATCCTTTATCAGTCCCTGAGATTTTCTCAGAATTTGTTGTTGTTAGTTGCGAAGTTGTGTCCGACCCATCGCGAACCCATGGACAATGTTCCTCCAGGCCTTTCTGTCCTCTACCATCTTCTGGAGTCCATTTAAGCTCACGCCTGCTGCTTCAATGACTCCATCCAGCCACCCCATTCTCTGTCGTCCACTTCTTCTGTTGCCCTCCATCTTTCCCAGCATCAGGCTCTTCTCCAGGGAGTCCTTCCTTCTCATTAGGTGGCCAAAGTATTTGAGTTTCCACTTCAGGATCTGGCCTTCCAAATAGCAGTCAGGGTTGATCTCCTCTAGGACTGACCAGTTTGATCGCCTTGCAGTCCAGGGGACTCGTAGGAGTCTTCTCCAGCACCATAGTTCAAAGACCTCAATTCTTTGGCGCTCAGCCTTTCTTATGATCCAACTTTCACAGCCATACATTGCAACTTTCTCAGAATAGAATAGCCATAACAAAGGATTTTTTTGTTGTTAAAAAAAACCCAACTGCCAGTTATTTTTATTGAAAGTCTATGCTATCATAGTTCGTGAGATTCTAGATTTGACTTGGATTAATTTAGAGATCCTTGCAACATTTCTCTAAGCTCTTCACAGTTCACAATTCTACAAAATCCTGCTCATGACCTTGGTGCATAATTCTTCTTCTTTCTCCCTGCACAATTTCGTTTTTCTCTCTTCTGCACGCGGTGACTTCGTGTCTCTGCGCTTCTTTGGACCCTTAAAGCTTTTCTTAACTTTCCCATTCAATTTTAAAACTAACTTTGGCAATGATCCTCAAGAGGCTGGCTAAGCCACGGCTTAATTAAAAGCTATCCAAAGTGATAGAGAGCATATTTCAAAGCACAAACTTTCCAAGGTGAGCAGTTTAATTCTGTTGAAGTCATTAAAAAAAAAAAGTCTCACCCATGACAGTCAAACACAATGGATTCCTGAAAAATTGATTCAATGTTTTCTCACCTTGTCATTTCTCAAAGAGAGAGAGAGAGAGAGAGAGAGAGAAAGAGAGAGAGAGAGAGAGAGAGAGAGAGAGAGAGAGAGAGAGAGAGAGAGAGAGAGAGAATTTTATAGAATTCATATCAGCTATTCCCATCCTCTCCTTTTCTTGACTTGCACTCACTGAATTTATTATCTGTTCTAAGGGCTTCATGAAGTGATACAAATTTTACTTCTAGTGACTATCCCAGTCATATGAAAATATTTTGGCGAACTCTCAAAATTTCTAATCTTGCTGGTAAATAAATAGGCTTAATAAGTTGTTATGTTTCCAAACCTCAACCTTTACAACAGAGATCTCCAACCTTTCTCAGTTGGTGGACTGGAGGGAAAGGAAGGAGGAAGCATTTTAAGCATGCACGCATACACAGACAGATGGGGCCATGAACACACGTGATGCAAACGCGCCAGTGCTAGCCCCACGTGACACTCGCTAGCATCATCCCATTTTTGCCTCTTGTGGCACCCCAATGCTACACCCTGTGATGGCCTGTTTTTGCACCATGTGGCACCCAATTTTCACACTGCACGGTGCCACGTTTGCATAGTGGCAGTGGTGCTAGCATGAGTGGGGGTAATGGCGCACAGACATGTGTGCGCACTGCTCAGCCTGTTCTGTGGCCCAGTGGCCAGCAGACCACAGCCTGCTAGTGGGCCACAGACTGCAGGCTGGGAACCCCTGCTTTACAAGGTTATTTTGGTTTATTTTGAATTTAAGCAGTAAACAGTAGTGAAAAATTCCAGCTGGTCTGTAGACTGTTCTAAGCACAAGCCTTAAGAGCAAAGCTATGCTATATCTTATCTTATGTTACACAGTAGGAGCCAACAGTGTGCGGCAGCAGCCCAAAAAACCAACACAATTCTAGGCTGCATTAATAGAGGGATAGAATCAAGATCACGGGAAGTGTTAGTACCGCTTTATGATGTCTCGGTAAGACCATATTTGGAATACCACATCTAGTTTTGTTCACCATAATGTAAAAACAGATGTTGAGATTCTGGAAAGAGAAAAGTAACAAAAATGATGTTACTTACTGCAGAGAAAAGTAACAAAAATGATGAGGTGGCTGGAAACTAAAACATACGAAGAACAGTTGCAGGTATTGCATATGTCTAGTGAGCTTAAATGGACTCCAGAAGATAGTAGAGGACAGGAAGGCCTGAAGGAACATTGTCCATGGGGTCGCAATGGGCTGGACATGACTTTGCAACTAACAACAACAAAGTCTAATGAAAAGAAGGATTACGGCAGACTTGATAGCACTGTTCAAATATATGAGGCCTCCTACAAACATGAGGGGCTCAAACTGTTTTCCAAAACAACAAGAGGCAAGACAAGAAACAATGGATAGAAACTAACCCAGGAGAGAAGCAACCTAGGAGAATTTTCCTAACAGTGAGAGCAATCAACCAGTGGAACAGCTTGCCTTCAGAAGTAGTAGGTGTCCCTGGAGGATTTTAAGAAGAAACTGGACAGTCATTTATCAGAAATAGGATATGTCTCCTGTGAGAGCAGGGGGTTGAACTAGGAGACCTCTATTATCCCTTCCAATTTTGTTACTGTTACTTCCAAAAATTTTAGCTCCTTCTTCCCAGGAACAGCTTTCCCCCACCCCTATCGCAACAAGAAAATACAGCAGGGCCTAAGGCAGGGGTAGGCAACCTTGGCTCTTTTATGACTGGTGGACTTCAACTCCCAGAATTCCTGAGCCAGCCATGCTGAGGGGAAAGGGAGAGGTTTCCAAGCTGAGCCATGCTGGCTCAGGAATTCTGGGAGTTGAAGTCCACCAGTCATGAAGGGGCCATAGTTTCCCCATGCTGGCTCAGGAATTCTGGGAGTAGAAGTCTATGAGTCATAAAGTGGCCTAGGCCTAGGCTAGAGATAGGTAACCTTGGCTCTTTTACGACTTATGGACTTCAACTCCTAGAATTCCTGAGCCAGCATGGCTCAGCATGGAAACCTCTCCCTTTCCCCTTAGCATGGCTGGCTCAGGAATTCTGGGAGTTGAAGTCCACGAGTCATAAAAGGGCCAAGTTTGAAGATCCCTCACTTAGAGGAACATACAAAAGCATAATTAATGTCAATTAATGTAGACTTTATTAGTTTAGAGCAGGGGTAGACAACCTTGGCTCTTTTATGACTCATGGACTTCAACTCCCAAAATTCCTGAGCCAGCATGGCTCAGCATGGAAACCTCTCCCTTTCCCCTCAGCATGGCTGGCTCAGGAATTCTTGGAGTTGAAGCCCAAGAGTCATGAAAGAGCCAAGGTTGCCTACACCTGGCCTAAGGGGAGAGGTGTTTAAGTGACACTAGCCAAGTAAAAGACAAAATGAGGGGGTCCTTGGTGCTCTCTGATCTTAGTTGTTTCCTTGCAGATGTTTCATTACACAAACTAGGTAACATCATCAGTCCAGATGGGGGTGGGATTTGCAGAAAGGAGGATGAGGATGAGGATATAAACTTGGTTATTTTCTTGTAGATGTTTCATTACCCAAACTCAGTTGTAGGATTCAGCTGGTTTGCACCACTTCGGCAGAACCGGTAGCTAATTTTTTGTTGCCCAGGCCCAGAACGGACTTCCGGAAGCGGCATCCACACAGAGAACCAGTTGTTCACATATTTGAATCCCACCACTGCCCAAACTATGTATCATCCTCAGTGACATCACAAGCACTGCAACAAAACCACCAAGCTCAGAGAACGCCAAGGACTTCACATTTCAATCCCCCAGCTACAAATAGTCTTCTTTATTAAAAAGACAACAATCCTACAATTTTTCATTCTGAAAAATAACTCCAGTATTATTAATCCGGCCTCTGGTATTAGTTATTAATCTGTAACTCTTCTTTGAGATGGTATATTAATTTAGTCTCCCATTTTTCTTACTGTTTTAAAAGCACGATTAAAACGAACACAACAGGTAATCGGTATGGCTGCTGGCCTATTATTAATCTGTAGAAATACTTCACTTAAAGTGGTTCTTGATTTCTTTCAGCAAACACATTTTTTGTCATGATGCAGATATTAAACTGGCTGTCTTGACTTCATTTTCAGGGTTGGCAAAAAGAATAATGTTCAGAAATTCCAGGAAAACAAAAAAATGTTGTCGCTGATCTATTCTGCCTACATAACCATATTCTGAATAATATAAAACAAGGTATCAAGGGAAATTTTATTTCCTGTCACTTGAATATGTTTCTAACATGCTGATGTACACCAAACGAATTAATATTATGAAATATTGTATAATAATATTTCCTTTCAGGAAAATAATATATTGCATCCTCAACAGTTCTGCTATAAAGTTTCAATTTTTTTTTCATTTATTCTTTTTTTTTTACAAGTGTTTTCAATAGTGTTCTTTCTTTAACATTATTTTTTTTATTAATAATGCAGTGAAGTAAATACAGGGTATGCATTACCTTACTTAATTAAATTATCTAGGAACCTTGAACTCAATCGTAAATCGTCACGATGCTCTTGCTGTTAAGAAATTTAAACCAGAGAGAATAAAATGTGTTACTCTTAGCATTCTGTAATACCGATGGCCTTTCCTTGTTTATGTCTATATATCAACTGTTTCATTACAATAATTTTATTTATTTAAAACATTTGTTTTAAACCATTTGGGGTCGAACGACCATTTCACGGGGATCGCCAAACAACGCAGTCCGCCATTTCCCCCCCCCCCCCTTTCCTTAGCTATGCTACTCCCTTTTATTCTATTGGCTTTCAAAAGCCAATAGGAATTGTCCAGGCTGTCTCTGCCCTGCTGAGCCTGCCAAAAGTCCATTCTGCAAACGGTGCTGCACCAGTTGAGTAGTCCTCGACTTACGACCCGGTTGGGGGTCGTGGCATTAAAAAGGTTGAGAACCACTGCTCTAAAAGGATGCAATGACCAGCTCTCTGCAAGGAGTATAAATCCTTCCATTCCCCACCATTCCAGTCAGAGCGGAAGAAGCTTCTTGGATGAGAAGCTAAACGTCTTCAAAGAAAAAAACATGAAAGTCCAGTTGCCTCTTGAAAAAAGCACCTTTGGGATAGTGATTTAATGTTTTGTCTGAGTGATAAATCTATGCACCAAACCGATTGGCTGTCCCAACCTAATTGGCTACTTAAAGCAAGTTCTATTTACCTGCAATTCTGTAAGTTGCAATTTATTCTGGTTTTCAACTGACTTTACTCTGTGGATGCACGCTCCACTTGCTTTACTAGACGTGTCTCACTTTACAGTTTCTGCTTGCATTGGGTTATATCACCTGCCTCCCCGTTGAGTCATATCAGTATCTGGGTAATTGCTTGTGCCAGAAGAGAGTTCTATGAAGTTGATTCAGTATCAATCATTACTTTCAAGCTTCCCTCACTTTCTGTGGGAAACACAATATACTCTAACATCTTTCAATAATCCACGCTTGGGTTCAAGGGGACACCAAACAGTATTTTGTAGCCAGCTGTTGTAAAGATTAATTAAAACTAATATTTAAGACCGACAAGAAAGCTAAATTCCATTTATGACCACTTCAGGCACAGTAAGTCAGGGCTTTATTGGGTTGTATACAATGCCTGTAAATACGCACTTTCAGATGCCCGAAGATTGGATATTTCTAGGCAAATCTTGTCTCAGCAATATTTAATAACAGCGCTTACTCAGCCTGAGTAGGAATATAAAACTTAAAGTAATTATTGAAAGCAAAAAAGTATAGGAAATAGAATTCCTTCCTTCCTTCCTTCCTTCCTCCCTCCTCTCCCTCCCTCCCCCTTCCTTATTTTCAGCTAGATTATTCTCTCCTTCCTTCCTTCCTTCCTTCCTTCCTTCCTTCCTTCCTTCCTTCCTTCCTTCCTTCCTTCCTTCCTTCCTTCCTTCCTCCCCCTTCCTTATTTTCAGCTAGATTATTCTCTCCTTCCTTCCTTCCTTCCTTCCTTCCTCTGCCTCCCTTATTTTCAGCTAGATTATTCTCTCCTTCCTTCCTTCCCTCCCTCCCTCCTTCCTTCCTTCCTTCCTTCCTTCCTTCCTTCCTTCCTTCCTTCCTTCCTTCCTCTCCCTCCCTTATTTTCAGCTAGATTATTCTCTCCTTCCTTCCTTCCTTCCTTCCTTCCTTCCTCTTCCTCCCTTATTTTCAGCTAGATTATTCCTTCCTTCCTTCCTTCCTTCCTTCCTTCCTCTCCCTCCTTATTTTCAGCTAGATTGTTCTCTCCTTCCTTCCTTCCTTCCTTCCTCTCCCTCCCTTATTTTCAGCTAGATTATTCCTTCCTTCCTTCCTTCCTTCCTTCCTTCCTTCCTTCCTTCCTTCCTTCCTTCCTTCCTTCCTTCCTTCCTTCCTTCCCTCTCCCTCCCTCCCTCCCTCCCTCCCTCCCTCTCCCTTATTTTCAGCTAGATTCTTCCTCCCTCCCTCTCTCCCTCCCTCTCTTCATCTTCCCTCCCTCTATAGCACAGTTGAAGTGAAAAACAATAACAATATACTAGTGGTCTCCGTAGAGAGTTCTTAAACAATAAAGGAAAGCCTGGGAGAGCAGTTTATTTTGAGTCTTTTCCTCCAACATATTAAACTAGGCATATAGCAAAGAAGAGGTATTATCAAGCTGGTTAGTATTTTAGGACCCACTTTACTAGAGAGTTGATACATTCAAGAGCAACCTCAACAAAAAGTAATATCAAGGACCACAATGGAGAAAACACATTTTACTTGGCCTGCCAATATTAAAGAAGGCTTAACCAATTCCTTATTATCAATGAGGGGAAACTGAATATTAAGACACTTGCTCCTGGGGAGGAAAGCTCTGGCAAATCTAGACAGCATACTAAAAAGCAGAGACATCACCCTGCCAACAAAAGTACGTCTAGTCAAGGCCATGGTTTTCCCAGTTGCAAGGGATGGCTGTGAAAGTTGGACCATAAGAAAGAACCGGCTGAATGCACAACGCTTCCGGAAGTCTGTTCTAGGCCTGAGAGACCTGGAGGAGGTCTCCCAGGCTTAGAACAGCCCACCAGAAGTGTGGGGATGCCACTTCCAGAAGTCCATTCTAGACCTTGGGGGACTGGAGGAGGCCTCCCAGGCCTAGAAAGGCCCACCAGAAATGCGGGGGTGCCACTTCTGGAAGTCCATTCTAGGCCTTGGAGGACTGGAGGATTTTATTTTATATTTTATATTATTTTATTTTATATTTTATTTTATTTTATTATTATTTATTTTATTTTATTATTTTATTTTATTTTATTATTATTTTATCTTATTTATTTATTTTATTTTATTATTTTATTTTATTATTTTATTTTATTATTTTATTATATTTATTTTATTTTATTATTATATTTTTTAATTTATTATTTTATTTTATTTTATTATTTTATATTTTATTTTATTTTATTTTATTTTATTTTATTTTATTTTATTTGGAGATGGGCAGCGTGGAAACAAATGGATACAAGAAAGCACGCAGAGGGTTTTTTTTTCCCCCCTTAGCACCAATAGCAATATTTAAGATCTTCCTTCACATGCTATTATAGAAATTATAGGTCAACTTAAATAAATGAAATACTGGTCATTTAATGACTGTCAACATATTTGATAAATTTCTCCTTTCTGCTGGACACCATCAAAGTTGACATCATTCAGAACACAAAACAACTCAATGAAGTAGCGCAACATCCGAAGATCAGAGAGCCTCACCCATAGATTCACCAAGAGTCAGATATGACTGAATGGATAACAACAACACCATCATAATCATCATCATTGTATCACACTTGACCAGCAACTGTGTCAATTATATTGTGTCAGTCTTTTGTTCTTCTGCTGTTTGAGCAGTTTCCTTTCCACTCAGGTAGAAAGAGCTTGTTTTCAACTAGATGCTGGTTTACTTCATGAATTATCACAACAGTTAACAATTCAAAAGTTGTTGGTAAGCAGGTGATTGATTTGTAGTTGCCTGGTGCCTGCCCCATTTGTTAGATCTTTCATTACCAGGTGGCTTTTTCCATATGTTAGCCGCTCTCATCTCCTTGCAGTATGTTAATTAACTCCTTGGCAATGAGTGAATGTAGACGGGTCACATGCATCAACCAAAAATCATGCATCCATCATCAAAGGGTGCTGTCCATTTTCTGATTTTCCTTGTCCTTTATTATTACTATGATTTTAAACCCAACTTATAAATATTGAAATCTTAAGATTTTAAATACATCTAATAAAAGTATTGTAAGGATTTTCATTAACGGCACATCTTCAAGTGGTTTTTTTTCCCCTCAAGTATTATTGAGTGCAATTTTTATCTTTCCAAGACTAAGAGTGTGTATCTTTAGAAACTCATAGTTCATTCTATTTCTGTCCTGATCTGCAATTAAAATATGAATTTAAATATTGCTTTGATATCGTTCAATTTGTAGCTTTCTCAAGAGACAGATTTTACCATTAACGTTTTTTCCCCCTAAAAAAAGGCATAACTTGTTAATTGTCAAAAACCACATCACAAAAAATAGCCCCAAAACCTAACATCTCAGCTCTAACTTTCATCACAAGCCAAAAGAATCAGATTTCTCAAATACTCCTAAGGTAAGTGGAACACATCAGACTATTAGGGACTAGGCAAGTCAAACGCATTCAGGAGTGTTACCTGTTGAGTTATTTTGCATCTAAGATCTAATAGCTTTGCCGAAGGGAGTGATGCAATTACGTGTTTATTGATTAATCAGACAAACTTCAATCACAGCTCACAACGCTAGGCAGCTTCCAACAATTAAAATAAAACAAGAAAGTAAAAAATAAAGTACCAATAAGAATAAGGTAGCACCCATAGTAATAGAGACTTCAGATGCAACCCCAAAAGCAACTAGAACCCCACTTGAACACTATCAGCATTGACAAGTCACCATCGGTCAATTGCAAAAGACAGCTTTACTTGCAACAGCTTACATCCTGCGACGTTACCTTGAATGCCATCAAACAACAACATCTAGTTCATATCCTTGGAAGGGCTAGATAAAAGTCCAGAGGGAAGGATGAGAAACAATGGTTGGAAACTGATCGAAGAGAGAAGCAACCTGGAATTAATGAGAAACTTCCTAACAGTGAGGACAATCAACCAACGTAACAGCTTGCCTCCAGAAATCGTGGGCGCTCCATCACTGGAGGTTTTTAAGAAGAGACTGGACAATCACCTGTCTGAGATGGTATAGGTTCTCCTGCTTGAGCAGGGGGCTGGACTAGAAGACCTCCAAGGTCCCTTCCAGCTTCTATTCTATTCTATTCTATTCTATTCTATTCTATTCTATTCTATTCTATTCTAGTCTAGTCTAGTCTAGTCTAGTCTAGTCTAGTCTAGTCTAGTCTAGTCTAGTCTATTCATTCTAGTCTAGTTTCTCTTCTCTTCTCTTCTCTTCTCTTCTCTTCTCTTCTCTTCTCTTCTCTTCTCTCTTATCTGAGATGGTATACATTCTCCTGCTTGAGCAGGGGGCTGGACTAGAAGACCTCCAAGGTCCCTTCCAGCTCTATTCTATTCTGTTCTGTTCTGTTCTAAATATGAATAAAATATATTGGATAAAATATGGATAAAATATGTGAGTAAAATGTAAAATCCAATCTAAACATCCAGCTGACAGTGCAACTAGCCATAATATAACTTTTTGCTATTACTGGTTTTTCTTTTAGTGTCTTGGTTTACTTTAATTTTATTTATAGGCACAAAAAGTCAGGGAAATATTCAACCCGTTACAAAACTGCACAGTGCTGCCTCAAAGAGTTTGCACCCAGCTCACCCTTTTCTCTCTCCTAATTCTAGTTTCTCAAGGCTTCAGCGTCTGCATGGTTGTGACATTCAAGGGCCGTCCCATGTAGAAAAGAGGTAGTGCTCAACTCATGACCACAATTGAGTTCAACCTTTCAGTTGCTAAGTGGGACATTGGCTAAGTGAGTTTTGCCCCATTTTATGATCTTGCTTGCCATTGTTATTAAGTGAATTACCGCAAATGTTCAGGTAGGAACACGGTTGTTAAGCGGATCTCGCTTCCCCCTGGACTTTGCTTGTGAGAAGGTCACAAAAGGGGGACATGTGACCTCAAGACGCCACAGCCATCGTAAATATGAGTCAGTTGCTAAGCATCTGAATTTTGATCACGTGACCGTGGGGGTGCTGCAATGGTCGTAAGTATGAAAAACATCATATTAACAAAATTAAAAGAGAAGCGAACACCAGGATAAAAATAAACAAGACTGTTTAATGTAAACAAGCCTGTAGATAAAATGTCACTAAACTTTCATCGGATTCCGGTTGTTATTTCTCAAGCTGCGATTCGGGCGGTCATCCTCCCCCACCCCCAAGGTTGCTGTTGTCTCTCCCGTAACTCCCTCACCCCAGTCCTGCAAAGAGCGGCTATCAACCATCGGGGTCACAGGTGGATTGCCAGGTATAGAGCAACTTAGCGCATTACGGACAAGCACAATCAATGGGCCGATGACGCGCTTGAGAAGCTATATACATAGTCTTAAACCTACTTAGATGTTAACTAAGATGTAAAGACTTGCTTCAGTTCAACTTGATCCCTGGGGCTACATGGTTTGTCAACACTTTTGTCAAGATTATTCTTTTGTTGTTGTTGTTGTTTGTCATTCCATCCAGTTTTGGTCACCACGATGTAAAAAAGATGTTGAGACTCTAGAACAGTGGTTCTCAACCTTTTTATATGGTGACCCCTGATCATAAGGACGCGCCGCGCATGTGCGGCACCCCCCCATGCGCGGTGCACATGCGCGGCGCTGCCCCGAGGGGAAAAAATGGCAGATCGCGTTGTTTGGCGACCCCCGTAAAATGGTCGTTCGACCCCAAATGGGGTCGCGACCCAAAGGTTGAGAACCGCTGCTCTAGAAAGAGTACAGAGAAGAGCAACAAAGATGATTAGGGGACTGGAAGCTAAAACATATAAGGAATGGTTGCTGGAATTGGGTATGTCTAGTCTAATGAAGAGAAGGACGAGGGGGGACAGGATAGCAGTCTTCCAATATCTCAGGGGCTGCCCCAAAGAAGAGGGAGTCCAGCTATTCTCCAAAGCACCTGAGGACAGGACAAAAAGCAACGGATGGAAACTAATCAAGGAGAGAAGCAACCTGGAACTAAGGAGAAATTTCCTGACAGTTAGAACAATTAATCAGTGGAACAACCTGCCTCCAGAAGCGGTGAATGCTCCAACATTGAAAGCCAGCTGACAATCACTAGGAGATGGTGAGTTCTAGTCTTGCCTTAGGCATGAAAGCCAGCTGACAATCCCCAGGAGACGGTGAGTTCTAGTCTTGCCTTTGGCATCAAAAGCAGCTGAGTGACTTTGGGCCAATCACCAGGAGGTGGTGGATTCTAGTCCAGCCAGTTGATCCTTGGGCTAGTCTCTCTCTCTCAACCTCACAGTACCTCACAGGGTTATAGTTGTATGAAAAACAGGAGGAGAAAGGTGAATGCATTCACCACCTTTAGTTATTTGTAAAAAAAAAAAAAGCAATAAAGCTGGGATAGAAATAAATAAATAAAACCAATAAAAATCTTCCAGGGGCCATATATAATTTTCATGTAGATGGGTACAGTTATTGGAAAAGTTGCATTTATGTCAGTGCATTCCCATGAAGTGTCTCAAACATCCCTAATTAACAGGCAGTTGGTTCATAATTATATCCACAATTGATGCTCAAGTCTTACAATTATGCCTTTATGTTTAGTTAATCCAGTAAAACACCTAATGGCCGGGCTGCAAGAAAAGGTTGAAAAACATAGCCTCAAAACATTCAGTTTCATAAATGTCAACTTCCAAGGGGAAAACAAAATTATTTATACCTTATGATCTAGTTTCAAGGAAAGGTATTTTATTTCCCTTATTATTTCTCAAATGTGTAATGCTTGTTAAAATTGGACTCTATACACCTCCATGAGAATTTGATGCTATTACTACACAATTCTTGCAAGCAGTAATCTTCCATAATCTTGCCACTGCTGAGTCTTTTTTTCAAATTTCATAATATTTCTTCATGAAATAATATTGAACTCACCATATCCTATAGCCCCATCTCCCAAAAGCTAAAGCTTTGAACTGCAGGGAGGTTATTGAAATGCAATACATCTGCTCTGCAACTATCTATTAAAATCAATTAGCCCTTTTATGTCCTTACAGTTTGCTGTTAACAATTGGCTTGGAGATCCTCTAAGATTAGTATCACACGTTTCTCAAGTCACTGGCAAGTGATCGTGATGATTATGTATCAAATAGTCAGTAATACTCTTGGATCGAGTTAATCCCTGTATCATGTATTGATAGGAAGGAAACATCCAAGCAGCTTCATAATAGGAAGGGTGATTGTGTCTGGAGGATTTCATTCTTCTGCTGTAATGCAATAAATTTGCTGAACAAGCCTATTTGCAAAATTAATTTGAAGCATTATCTATGTATCTTAAGTGTAGCCTAGAATTACTTGCAATATAGAACACATTAATGTGTATGTGTATATGTACAGAATAGAACAGAACAGAATAGAATAGAATAGTAGAATAGAACACAGAACATAGAATAGAACATAGAATAGAGTAGAATAGAATAGAAAATAATAGAGTAGAACATAGAATAGAATAGAATAGAAGAGAAGAGAAGAGAAGAGAAAAGAAGAGAAACTAGACTAGACTAGACTAACTAGACTAGAGTAGAGTAGAATAGAATAGAATAGAATAGAATAGAATAGATAGACTAGACTAGACTAGACTAGAATAGAGAATGAGAATGAAAATAAACTAGACTAGAATAGAATAGACTAGAATAGACTAGAATAGACTAGAATAGACTAGACTAGACTAGAATAGAATAGAATAGGAGTTGGAGGGACTTGGGAGATCTTCTAGTCCAGGTATATCAAACTCATGACCTCACATGACATCATACGATGTATCGGGACTTTTTCCCCATTGCTGGCAATGGGATGGGTGCGGTTTCATCATGACGCATCCGGCCCGTGGGCCGGCAGTTTGACATGCCTGTTCTAGTCCAACCCCCGGCTCAAGCATGAGACCCTATACCATTTCAGACCTGGCTGTACATTTAAATTCTACACGTGAATTCCTCAAACCCGATGGTGCATTATGGCCAAATAACCTCCAGACAGAGAATTTGGCAAGGCCTCCCTAAGATGGGCACATTTCCGTATAACAATCCTCACTTTTTTAAAGATCTATTAACAGAATAAAGAAAAAAGAAAGAAAACCCGCCCCTCAAACACATCTTCTCTCTTACTAAATGAAATAACAATGACATCTATTTTACCATGCTTCTGAGCATAAGGTCAACTCACCAGACCTCGTTTGAGAACTTGCTGGAAAGCAGTTTTGCTAGCGTGCCCCCCTTTTTGCCCCTAAAATATTGAGCAGTAAGAGTAGCAAATGCATAAATTCTTATCGGAGGGGATGCTGAACCATTACGTCTTTTTGCCAAGATTTACTTTGCATATATCTATTCAATGTCTTTCCTATCAGTTGGACCAGCCTTTATCAACTAGGGCAATGGTTCTCAACCTTTTTAATGCCGCGAGCCCCAACTGGTCGTAAGTCAAGGACTACTCAACTGGTCGTCAGTTGAGGACTACTCAACTGGTACAGCACCTTTTGCAGAATGGGACTTTTGGCGGGCTCAGCAGGGCAGAGACAGCCTGGACAATTCCTATTGGCTTTTGAAAGCCAATAGAATTAGACTCTATTCAAGAGAGTCTATTCTATTGGCTTTCAAAAGCCAATAGAATAAAAGGGAGTAGCACAGCTAAGGAAAAGGGGGAAAAAACGGCGGACTGCGTTGTTTGGCGACCCCCGTGAAATGGTCATTTGACCCCAAATGGGGTCCCGACCCACAGGTTGAGAACCGCTGAACTAGGGGTACATGAGAAATCATGATTGTATTTATTTCAACACAATTTTGTTAACTTTGTGCAGTGCACTATAGCACTCACAGTAGTGGGAATCTTCATATCCAACTCAGTTGTCAGCCTGCTGGTGTTGTGAAATGCAAATTGTCATGTTATAAGTAAATTGATTTGTGAAATTTTCATACTTTGTGCAATTTTTTTTTCTTTTTTTGTAATGCTGGATATTCTGAGTCCTGAAAATAACTTCAAGGGTTCCTCCAGGGTAAAAATGTGGAGAAAGGTTGAGATAGATTGATAGTCACAGACTGTCATCATTTTTCTTCTTCTGAGTTTAGCTTGTGCACTTTAGATTCTCACCTGATTTACTTTCTCGCCATAACAAAGAAGCATACGCTACAGGCTCTTACTTGGAAAAAAAAAAGAAAGAGCTATTTATGAAACTAAGGTTTTATGTTCTTTCCTACAGTAAATGAAGTGCTTTTTTGTATTTCATTAAAATTCAGCTTCAAGAATACCTGCTTACAAAGGATAATTCTCCAGTGCTTAGGGGTCCTTTCTTCATGAAGTTTAGCACATTTTAGAAACCAGGTCCTTCTCCAACAGCAGATTAAAAAAAAAAAAAAAACATTTTTCTTTCTAGGTTGGAACACAACTGACCACATATCAAGAATTTGCGTGTTTCGACAAAAGTGCACGGGTGTCACGCCCAATGTTTCGAATGACAGCACATGTCCGTGACATTTCTTGGGTGCATTCATAAGGGTTATAGGCTAAAGATTGTGTTCTTGGCTTATGCTTGACTTAGCTGGAGCTAAGATCTTTGCATCTCAGTAGGGGATGTGTTTTCTTCTGGAAACTTCAATTAACCCAATAATGAACTGCACACATGTCTAACTTGAATTTAAGCCAAAGCCATAGTTTTGCAAGGAGACAATTTCGCTTTGCTCCAGTTTGATTCCTCTGGTGCAAAGCTCATTACACAATTCTCTTTGCAGATCATTTGGCTGTTGCATGACATAGACTGAGCAGGTACTCATCTAGGGATAGATCTGGATGTCAGAAACAGTCACGGATGGTGGGCAATCATGTTCCAACTTATTCTACTTGCTGGGCCTCAAAATGATCCAATTACACATGTTCAGAGGCATCCTTATGAAAATGGATTGGTAAGGACCAATCCATTCCCTTGCTCCTTCCATCAGAATCTCTCTTGGTAGCACAACACACTGGCTGCAGTTGGTGAAGCCAAGTGTAAAAGTCAGCTTCCTGTTCAGGATCGGGTCCTCTGGGAGAGTTGTAGGTGAGAACAGAGCTTCGTTATTTGTACACAGTGGCATGTTACGATACACATTATGTGATTTGTATGCTATAAATATAATTATAGGCATACAGTAGGTATAAGCATTCATGTCGCATTCAGTGTCACCTCATACAGAGTAGAATATGAATTTGATCAATAAAATAAAACAAATAGAAGATAGATAGATAGATAGATAGATAGATAGATAGATAGATAGATAGAAGAGGGAGGGAGGGAGGGAGGAAGGAAGGAAGGAAGGAGGTAGGTGGGGAGGGAGGAAGAGAGGAAGGGAGGAAGGAAGGAAGGAAGGAAGGAAGGAAGGAAGGAAGGAAGGAAGGAAGGAAGGAAGGAAGGAAGGAAGGAAAGAGGTAGGTGGGGAGGGAGGGAGGGAGAAGGAGGAAGGAAGGAAGGAAGGAAGGAAGGAAGGAAGGAAGGAAGGAAGGAAGGAAAAAGTTAGGTGGGAAGGGAGGGAGGAAGAGAGGAAGAGAGGAAGGAAGGAAGGAAGGAAGGAAGGAAGGAAGGAAGGAAGGAAGGAAGGAAGGAAGGAAGGAGAGAGATGAAGAAACGGGAGGGAGGGAGGAAGGAAGGAAGGAAGGAAAGAAAAAAGGAAGGGAGGGAAGAAAGAAAGAAAGAAAGAAAGAAAGAAAGAAAGAAAGAGAAGGAAGGAAGGAGGGAGGGAGGGAGGGAAGGAGGGAAGGAGGGAAGGAAGGAAGGAAGGAAGGAAGGAAGGAAGGAAGGAAGGAAGGAGGGAAGGAAGGAAGGAAGGAAGGAAGGAAGGAAGGAAGGAAGGAAGTTATTTGCAAGCTGGGCGGGAGACAATGCTAGTTTAAAATGAAATTTGCTCTGCCTTGGCTGAGTTTATGGGGTATCTTGCTACATTTCTGTTGGCGATTCTAAGTCGATAATTCTGTGTTTAAGACCTACCCCTGCCAGGTGCCTTGCTGGCCGATTTCAGAGCCCCAAAGCATGTAATTTGGCATTTATTTCGTGTTACCAAGAAGAGTGATAATTATCTGTGCTGCAAAACTTTAACAGGCCTTGAGGCCGAAAGAAGGCTTTTAGTCAATATTTGAGTGCAGAGAGCCATACCCTTCCTTCGATTTTTATAAATCCTCCCTTCAAATACAGAGCAAAGTTAGATACACATTTTGCTAAACCTGAACCACTTTCCTAGGAATCCATGTGGAACTCTTTCCACTTTCTCGTAATAATTGACACCTGGATTTAACTGTGCTCGGTGGAGGAGCTGTGTCTTGGCTTCGAAACGCTTCAAAACAGCTGGTACAGACTGGGCTCCTCCAGAGGAAAGGAAAGAGGAGATTACTGCTGATCTCTTCTCTGCTGCTTCAGAGAAACCTGACAGATTTGAATATGTCGCTTCCCTGAATAATGTAGCACAAATCCCAGCTACTTAAAACAGGCACTTGCTCAATTACGTGTCCTTGGAGAGTCCAACAAAACTTTCGTTAACAGTCTAAAAATTATGTACAGAAGATCCGTTGGCCAGTTATGGAAGGTGAAGCCCCCTCCTTGCTGAAGACATCAACCATTGAATGATATAATATTTATCATATCTATATATGATCCATGATCTACATTTCGGCTGTGGGTTGATCTCCAAGCTTGTTTTAATATAATTCTTGAACATTGTGTTACCAAACTAGGTAACGTTAGCCGCAAGATTTTCTTGTCCTATTCTCTTTAGCTCATAAGCGGTGTTATATGCCAATGTCAACCCAAGCTACAAATATTTCCTATTATTTCACACTATTTACCCTACTTCTCTGTCTGCCTGCCTACTTGCTTGCCTGCCAACCCATCCATCCATCCATCGATCCATCCATCCATCCACCCATCCATGTATTATTACCGCTTTATAAAACTCTAGTAAGACCACACCTGGAATACTGCAGCCAATTTTGGTCACCACATCACAAAAAAAGATGTTGAGTTTGGAAAAAAAAAATTCAGAGAAGAGCATCTCTAAGGCCTGGAGACTAAAACATATGAAGAATGGCTACGGGACTTGGGTTTGGCTAGTCTAAAGAAAAGAAGAAATAGGGGAGACCTGATAGCAGTGTTCCAGTATCTGAGGGGCTGCCACAAGGCGCAGGGGTCCAGGTTGTTCACCAAAGCACCAGAGGGAAGGGCGAGAAACAATGGTTAGAAACTGATCAAAGAAAGAAGCAACCTGGAGCTAAAGAGAAACTTTCTTACAGTGTGGACAATCAACCAGTGGAACAGCTTACCCCCAGAAATCATGGATGCTGCATCACTGGAGATTTTTAAGAAGAGACTAGACCTGTGTGAGATGGTATAGGTTCTCTTGCTTGAGCAGGGGGCTGGACTAGAAGACCTCCAAGGTCCCTTCCAGTTCTATTCTATTCTATTCTATTCTATTCTATTCTATTCTACTCTCAATAAAGATTCTATTCTATTCTATTCTATTCTATTCTATTCTATTCTATTCTATTCTATTCTATTCTATTCTACTCTCAATAAAGGTTCTATTCTATTCTGTTCTGTTCTGTTCTATTCTATTCTATTCTACTCTCAATAAAGATTCTATTCTATTCTATTCTATTCTATTCTATTCTATTCTATTCTATTCTATTCTATTCTATTCTATTCTATTCTATTCATCCAGGGAATGACCTTGGGAAACGGATGGCAGGGTAGGGACAGATGCTGACTAGGAAATGGTCAGATAAGAAAGGTCATATTCTGCAGCTGCATAATGGTTGGAGAAAGGAACTCTCCCTAGCTTCTCAGCATCTAAGAGAGATAGTATGTGATTTGTACTTGCAAGTTTCTGTTTAGATAGCCTTACAATACAGTAGCTCATTTTGTCCTGTTTCCTTTCTGCTCTACCTGGGAAAGCTGACAAAGGGAGCCATGGTCAATTGTAGACATTTGAATTTCTTTCAAAGAGCTCCTATAGGCACAGAGTCAAAGGTCCACTTGAGATCAAACAAAAGAGGAAAAAGTGTTGATTAAGATAAAATAAGATGATAAGATAAGATAAGATAAGATGATGATGATAAGATAAGATGATAAGATGATAAGATAAGATGAGATGAGAAGATAAGATAAGATAAGATAATAAGATGATAAGATGATAAGATAAGATGATAAGAAGATAAGATAAGGTAAGGTAAGGTAAGGTAAGGTAAGGCAAGGTAAGGTAAGGTAAGGTAAGATAAGGTAAGATGATAAGATGATAAGATAAGATGATAAGATAAGATAAGATGAGATGAGATGAGATGAGAAGAGAAGAGAAGAGAAGATGATAAGATGATAAGATAAGAAGATAAGATAAGATAAGATAAGATAAGATAAGATAAGATAAGATAAGATAAGATAACCTTCATTGTCATGTTTTTACTGTGGGCACAATAGCACACATCAAAAATGAAATTTAGTAGCCCACTCTCAAAGTGAAACACATACATGACGCACACCTAAACATACTATGAACAACATAGGTATAGACCCACAACCCTACATATACGTAGCAAATAAATATTAAATACTGTCCATCTTGAATATATAACGGAAGGAGGAAGCTTGAGAGTTCACAAGGTTAATGCTGTATGGAATGAATGGGAGAACATTAATCCTTGATCTAGCATAAATCAACCCACCGAAACCTCTCTTCTTTCAGCTAGTCTAAGAGTTTCCAATAAAAAAAGTCCAGCATAGTTTTTAAACAGACTGGACAGATAATTTCTGGGATGCTCACCCTAGAACAATTATAATGGCAATAAAGAAAATGCTAATGTTTCATTGTAGAATCATAAAGGGAGAGAGAAAATGCAATTGCGATTCAGTTCCAGGAGCAAAAGCAGATGTCTAATGCTTTTTCTTAAGAAAACTTTGGAAATGAAGGAACATTGTCCTTACACTTTTGAGGGAATCGTAGCTTACGTCTCACCAATTAGTCTCCTGGCTAATGTAACAATGCCATACAATAAACCAATAATACACTATGTCCTGCTGTTCTCACCTGAAGAAAAATATGAAAATGGACTTTAAAGAGATTCTTCTTGGAAACAGTGCATTAAAAAACAACGTTAAACAACGAATGGATGCTGAACCAGATTGCATAAGCAAACTTGCTTCTGTAGAACCAAATGCCAAAATTACTGACCCAGATCAGATTCTTACATGAGCTGGTTTTGAACTATCCCTAGATTGATCTTCAGAAGCTTTCAAGTCAGCTGAATCTGAGACCATGCACAGCCCTTTCAACAGAACTAGTTGTGACTTTTCTTTGTGACTCACCCAAACAATTCACTTTTCAACGAGGCTCACATATGCCTAGTCCAACCTTTGCTAATGTGATGATGCTAATTTATAAAATGACACCTACAGCAAATCATCAACGGCCCTGAAAAAAGGACTTATGGCCACTTCCACAGTTACAACCTTTCTAGCATCCCCATGGTCACGTGATCAAAATTCGGATGTTTGGCCACTGGCTCATATTTATGATGGTTGCAGCATCCCAGGGTCATGTGATCACTTTTTGCAATCTTTTGGCCAGCAAAATCAATGGGGAAGAGAGATTCATTTAACAACTGAGTTAACAACCAGTGGAGCAACTTACCTCAAGAAGTTGTGAATGCTTCAGCACTGGACGTTTTTAAGAACAGACTGGACAGCCATTTGTCTGAAGAGGTATAGGGCTTCCTGTCTGAGCAGGGGGTTGGACTAGATGACCTCCAAGGTCCCTTCCAATTCTGTTCTTCTCTGTTCTATTGTGTTCTGTTCTGTTCTATTCTACTCTACTCTACTCTATTCTATTCTATATTCCAATATCTATTCTATTCTATTCTATTCTATTCTATTCTATTCTATTCTATTCTATTCTATTCTATTCTATTCTATTCTATATTCCAATATCTATTCTATTCTATTCTATTCTATTCTATTCTATTCTATTCTATTCTATTCTACTCTACTCTACTCTACTCTACTCTACTCTACTCTACTCTACTCTACTCTACTCTACTCTACTCTACTCTACTCTATTCTATTCTATTCTATTCTATTCCCATCCCATATTCTATTCTATTCTATTCTATTCTATTCTATTCTATTCTATTCTATTCTATTCTATTCTATTCTATTCTATTCTATTCTATTCTATTCTATTCCTAACTTATCAACTGCAGTGATTCACAACAACTGTAGCAAGAAAGATTGTAAAATGGGGCAAAACCCACTTAACAAATGTCTCACTTAACAGCACATTTTGGGCTCAATTTTGGTTGTAACTTGAGGACCACCTTTATACAATGTACAGATATTTATTATATGTATAAATCTTCTACTCTTCACCTTGAAATGACTGGAAGACTAAAGATTGTGTTCCTGACTTCAAGAAGACAAAAGAATGAAATATTTGTCGGCCTAGAACAACACATCTCGGTATTTGAATTGATATTATTGTGCAGACTGCCAAATCTGAAAAGGCTTTGGGTGAGGATCAAATATTTTTCAAGCAAAGCCAGGCTTTTCCCCTAAAGTGGATTTTTTTTTTTTTTTTTTTAGCATTTGAACCAAATAGGGCATGGAATTCAAGCTATCCTTTTCCTCTGCAGCTTTGCTTTTGGGATTGACAGTCAAATGATTATTTATTTGGCTCCCAAATTGGGAAAGGCAGCTTATTCACACATATCAAATTAGTCTTATTGAATTAATTTTGCTTCCAAATGCTAAATACCTTCTAGGAAAAAAAAAACCCTGAGCTTTTTGCTCCCTCAGTCCAAATGTTAAGACTAGCACATGGACTTAATGCAAAGAACTATAAAACCCTTCAATTTTTTTTAAAAAAACTTTTATATAATGTTTCCCATAGTTCATCAACAGCTTATGAACTCAAGATCTCTGAGACAGAATCCTTTAATTAGCTCTAAGAACAGAATAACAGAGTTGGGAAGGGACCTTGGAGGACTTCTAGTCCAGCCCCCTGCTCAAGCAAATGGTGGTCTAATCTCTTCTTAAAAACTTCCAGTGTTAGAACATTCACTGCTTCTGGAGGCAAGTTGTTCCACTGATGAATTGTTCTCACTGTCAGGAAATTTCTCTTTAGTTCTAGGTTGCTTCTCTCCTTGATGAGTTTTCATCCATTGCTTCTTGTCCTGCCTTCAGGTGCTTTGGAGAATAGCTTCACTCCCTCTTCTTTGGGGCAGCCCCTGAGATATTGGAACATTGCTATCATGTCCCCCCTTGTCCTTCTCTTCATTAAACTAGATATACCCAATTCCAGCAACCGTTCCTTATGTGTTTTAGCCTCCAGTCCCCTAATCTTCTTTGTTGCTCTTCTCTGCATTCTTTCTAGAGTCTCAACATCTTTTTTACATCATGGTGACCAAAACTGGATGCAGGATTCTTCTTTCTGATCAGGGCTCTGGCCTACCTTTCCAAATTATTTTATTCCACTATTTGTTCTATCCACCTTTCTGAAGATTAGTTACAAATTTTGGTTGATTTCCACTCTTATTTGTATTAGTGTTACTCTGTTAATTGACTTGAATGTAATGTAATTGTATTTATGTCCACTTTGTAGCTTTCATAATAATTATGGATTATTTTTAGGTAACAAGGGTTTTGACTGGACAAGAACTTTTATCAGAAACTTAAGAGTAATAAGAGTAAGCCATTGTAACTCTTCTGTGTAAATCTGGGCTTTAAGAGCCAGTGTATCCATCCTGAATATTTACTCTTCATCTCCTTAAACTTATTTCTGTCTTACTTCTGTCTACCTCTGGAGGCAGGTTGTTCCACTGATTAATTGTTCTAACTGTCAGGAAGTTTCTCCTTAGTTCTAGGTTGCTTCTCTCTTTGGTTAGTTTCTATCCGTTGCTTCTTGTCCTGCCTTCAGGCGCTTTGGAGAATAGCTTGACTCCCTCTTCTTTGGGGCAGCCCCTGCCCCTGACCCACCCATAGATGAGATCAGCTCAAAAGAGAATAACATAATAATAGAGTTGGAAGGGACTTTGGTGGTCTTCCAGTGTATAAATTATGCATTTTATGTAATTTGTTGACATAAATTGCATGATTCACTGAATTTGCCAAATTGTCACATGGCTTTCTGATACTTGCCTACATTGGTTTTTTTTATTGCTCACATTCAATCAATCAGAATAGAGCTGGAAGGAATCTTTGAGGTCTTCTAGTCCAACCCTCTGCTTGTGCAGGAGACCCCCCCTCTCATTTCAGACAAATGGTTGTCCAATTTCTTTTTAAAAATCTCCAGTGATGGGATTCGTTGCCTACTATAGAAGAATGGATACTTAAGGTTTCTAATTTGGCAGAAATGGCAAAGATTTCTGCTTATTTAAAGGATCATACACAAGAAAAATATATTATGGTATGGAGAAGATGGATAGATTATATTCAGAATAAATATGGAACTCTAAAATTCCATTTCTTTTATGATTATTTTTTTTGAAATAATTATTATTATTTATAGAATTTTGTAATAAGTGATTTATAACAGATTTGTTTACATTATGATGTTAAAGTTTAGAGGGAGTTAAGGGTTAAGTATGAATTTGTTTATTGTATAATTTTTTTTTGAAAAGATATGTAGATTTTGTTTGTTTTGATTACAATAACCCTGTATTCTGCTCTGGGAAGTGTGGGGGGGTAGAGGGGTGGGGATGGGTGGGATTAATTAGGTTAGATAAACAGAAATATTAATGTATAAAATAGTGTAATTTAGAGAAAGGTGCCGCTCGGGTATCTCCCCTGAACTGTATCCGAAGAGGGATGAGAGGGGAGGAAGAAGGGATGGAAGGAAGTAGGATGGAAGGAAGGGAGGAGGGGAGAGAGGTGAAAAGAGGAGAGAGAGAGGAGGGAAGTAAGGAAGGAAGGTAGAGAGGGTGGATGCAGTGGGGGGGGAGGTGGACGAGCGACACCCAAGGTTATATGTATGAATTTATTTCAAAGGTATTTTTTATAATGTATTGAAAGTATCTCAGGGGCTGCCATAAAGAAGAGGGAATTAAGCTATTTTCCAAA